>NW_008337073.1:4420643-4423404 GCF_000622305.1 Nannospalax galili | reverse complement strand
TATATATATATATAGAGAGAGAGAGAGAGAGAGAGAGAGAGAGAAATTGGGATTCAGAAAGAGAAAAGGTAGCTATGTGGGTAATAGAGCCAAAGTACTAGGTGGCAGAGTCAGGACTATATGCCCAGCCAGGTCCCACCATGTTCTGGCAGGAAGCCATCCTTGGCAGGACTGTAGCTCTAGAATTCAGGTCATGGAGTACCAGAGGAGCCTAGCCATTCATGGAGCACTCTGCCTCAACTATTATGATGGGGACAAATTTGCTGCTTCTAAGAGCCTATAGCGCTCATTCTCTTGCTTTTGGGGAGATGTAAAAATTCGGCAGATGCAAGTTGGAAAGCAGCTTTCATTTGAATCTGATCATGCCAGAACCCAGATCTTGACTTTCCATTTCAGCTACGAGAAATTAAGGTCTGTTGTTTTTAAGCCACCCAGTCTGTGATGCTCTGTCATAGAAGCCTGAACTGACCAACAAACACTGTAGGGAACACTGCATACCATGCCCAGTATGTAGTTACATGTATGTTTATTTGCCATCCACAGTTCCAGTCCTGTGCTCTGCCTGCCCTCAGAAAGACCATAATTACTGTGTTTTATTCGTTCATTCTTCTTCCTGAACTTGAGACATCAGAGGTCAGCACCTTTTACTTTGGAGCCAGTACTGTAAGAAGTAAAATCCTTTATTTCCCACTGTCCCTCCTTTGAGGCTCACTAAGGACTTAGCACACTGCACATGTATGCAAGAGGGTGTGCATAAACTTTCATTTTATCCTAGAAGGAGGCTGGAACACTATGCAAAATCAAAGATTTTTCCAGAAATATTCAAAAGAAGCCTCCCATTTTCTTCCTTCCTCATAGTCCATGCCATGGTTTCAATTGCTCCCCTGGAAACCAGATGAGACCACTAGCAATCAGGAACCCCCGCCTGGCCCCAGGACTGATTAGCAGAGGCTGGTTGGGGTCACATGTGAAATGCTCAGGCTGCCTGTCTTGAATGACAATGATTCCAGCTCAACAGCCACCTCATTCTCAAACAATTGCCAGGCACTAAGCGTGCCCAGCCTGTGGCTTTGGATCGGAGTGAGTGACGTGCTGCCTCTGATTTATGTTCATCCTTTGAGAAAAATGTTCCTTGCTAAGTGACGTTAACCTCGTGTATCACCCTCCATTTTTAGCCTCCAGGTGAGTGATGAATCAGGTTACAATCTGACAGGATACTCAGAGACATATTAGAGTCAAATTAAATTATAGTGCCTCAAACATGACACACGTTTTTAAAGAACAGAACCAGAATGTATTATCCCTGCCTAGTTTCGATCCATACTCACCATATTCCACCAAAAGTTAAAAAAGACTTACTATGTATTATAAAATTGAGCAAGCCTCTAGTAAGATTAAGTTTCCTCCAATTTTAATCAAGCCCCAAATGTCCAGGCAGCTCATTCCAAAAGTCAGAGCTAGACATGATTTCTCCTGAACATTATCATTATGCTGTGAGCTGACATCCTGGTAGAAGAAATAGCCTCAGTCACAAACATATTCGTACCCACACCATAGGAGGTGCTGCCTTGAGCCCTGGGGAGCTGGTGGTGAGCAGAAGCAGACCTCATTTCCACCTTTGTGGAGCCATTTATGGAGGAGGCAAATGTTAATCAAATTGTGGAATAAATAAAATGGAAATGGCTAGGTTCTCAGGTTGACACTTTTGTTATTAGTTACTGTCTCCTCTCCATATACCCCTTAATTTTGATGTCTCCTGTCTAGCTTTTCTTTCTAGAAGGTTCTCTCTCTGTGTGATTAAGATGGCCAGTTGCAGCTCTTGGCTATTAATGAATCTAATGCATGACAATTCCAGAAGAACGTTTGTCCCAAGGGCTCAGGAAAGATGCTGACTGGCCTGATTCAGATCAGGTGCCCTTTCCTGTATGAGCATGAAGACCTGGGGAAGAAGCCATCTGATTGACTGGCCCAGGTCACATGTAACTTTTAGGATGGGGAGGAGAGAAGGTGCTAGTGCCCTGACACCAAATGGCTAAACAGGATTCTTACGGCATGGAAGAGAGTGGTTTCTCAAATGAATGCATGAGGACTGAGGATATGTTCAAAGGTAGAATGCTTATCTAGCATACATAGAGTCTTGGGTTTAATCCCCAACACTGGAGAGAAAACAAAAACCAAAACCAGAAACAAAAGCATGGCCGGAGCATGGTAGGTCAATGAGTATTAGTCCAACAAAACGTCAGAGCCGTTCTTTAGGAATGGTCAGGTAGAAGAGGAAATGAAATTGCACTGTAACTTGTGTTTTTCCCCCTTCTGAGTGTTAGGGTTCAGATCTACAGCAACCCCCTCCCCAAAGCAACAGGGCCTCACAGTTTTGCAAGCCCTCTGGCTGTTCTCTCCTGATGAGCCCTGGGCTCTCTTCCCTGCCTAACTTCTTTTTTAAAAAAATATTTTTCCCACCTTCTGCATTCCCCAAACCCCCTATAAAAACTCCCAGCCAACAGCCTGTAAACTGTCAGCTCCTCTATCTGGAAAGGGGGAACTGTCCTGTGAATTTTCCCTGCCAATAAACTCTATCCCAATGGAGTTCATGTCTGTGTCCTGGTACTTTCTCCCAATTTGGACCCCAACTTTTTTTAACTATCATATGGTGCCAAAACCTGCCCAAGACCTCCAGGACCTGCAATCTTTTGGGAATCGCACATAAAGAACTCCAACTGGACCTGGCTGCCATTACTGGCCCCTACAAACACCACTGCTT
>NW_008337073.1:4419098-4420514 GCF_000622305.1 Nannospalax galili | reverse complement strand
GCAATTAAAGAGCTCCAACGGGAACTGGCTGCCATTACCAGCCCCTGCGAACACCACTGATTCAGCTTTGAGGTACACTCCAACTCTTCCTCTCTCTCTCTCTCTCTCTCTCTCTCTCTCTCTCTCTGCCTTCTCTCTCTGTCTTCTCTCTCTTCCTGCCTTTTTCCTTATGACCACTACCCCTCTCAAACCCATTGTCTTAGAGTCTCTGTGTCCTGTGTACCCATTTTGAGCTTTGTCTCTATGGTCTCTCCAGAGTCTTTCTATTCTATCCCTACTACTCTCTGGAACTCCAGAAGGAGACCAACCCTCCAAAGGCATGGACTTGACCTGAAAAGGCAGGTCCTAAGACAGGGTAACTGAGAAGGCAAACTCTAGAAGTCTCTGCTCTCCTCCTTTCTCTCTCACATTAAGCCTCAGACTCTCTTTCTCTCGCTTCCCTCACTCCTGGCCACTTGTCTTCACTTTTGCTTTCTCCTGCTCCACTATTTGGAGCCCCTCTTTCTTTTGCTTCCACCGTCCTTGGGCTCCTCTTCCCTCAGCTTCCACTAAACTTCAGAATCTCCTCTCTCTCTCTCTCTCTCTCTCTCTCTCTCTCTCTCTCTCTCTCTCTCTCTCCTCTTGTCTCTCTCATCCCCCTTCTTTCTGATTCTCCAAGTCTTGCCTCTCATCCCATTCTCCCTCTACTGGCTGGTTGAGCCACACTCTCATTTCAGGACTTTCCACTTGTCTTCTGGAAAATCACACTAGTGTGTTGGAAAGTCCTTTCCTTTCTCTGGGACACTGCTTCCAGGGATGGGGACACACACACCTTCCCGTCCAGGACAGAAACTCATCTTCTCCCTCCCTGCAAGACACTGCCTCTGGGGACTTGGGGAAAAAAGGATCTTTCTCAGGCCTGTCCCAGGAAAGGACACTTTCCTTGGTGACTGGTTCTGCACGTTCTCATTTTTGTGCGACCTATGCCAAATCCTCCTCCTGCTCCCTTCCACCCTTCCCTTCCTCTTATCCTGTGCTTTCCTGCCCAGATTCTTGACTGCCATCCCTGCCTCCATTCCCTGTGGAGAGAGGATCCTCATTGTCTTCTCCTATTTGCTTGCTCAGTTCCTTCTCTGTCTCCTCTGAGCTCTATATATAATCTGTCTCTATGGGGACCTCTCTCAGTCCATGTCTGAGGGCCTCATGCTTCTTGCTTGTCTTCTTTTTTTTTTTTTTTTTGCCTCTAACACTTGTCTTTATTTTAGTTTTAGTCTTTTCAAAATTTTTTTTAATTATTTAATAACCACATGATTAGAAGCATTTCATTACAGCATTAACATATTCAATAACAATTTCCAGAGCAAAGATGTATCTCTTTCACAAGTGGGTGCAAGTATAAGCCCTGTAAGACATAAAATTGGATGAGTTTTTAACCTT
>NW_008337073.1:4380223-4417942 GCF_000622305.1 Nannospalax galili | reverse complement strand
TTTCTCTCTTGAATCGTCTCAGCCCCTCTATCATGGTTTTCCCACTTAAGGTGCCTGCACTTCCCCCCCTTTCTTCCTTACTAATACCCTTGCTCCTATGATCCTACCTCTGTTGAACTGCTTCTTTCTCCTTATCCCCTAGGTTCCTCATATACCCTTCCTTCTCCCCTCCCCTAATCTAACCCAATTTTTATCCAAATCTCCCTTCTTAAGGTCTGTTGCCTACTATTCTTCTCCTTCAGGTTATTTCTTTTCCTTTACCTCACTGTTTCCTTACCCTTGTCCTGGTTCCTGCAGTTATGTCTGTTTGCATAATTATTTATCAGAGTCTGATCCTAGGATCCACATATGAGGGAGAACATATAAATCCTTAAACCAACTAGGACTTTCAGACACAATCAGGCCAAAGTGCTTAAAGTTCCTCTGCACCACTGCCTGGCCCCAGTACAAGTTAGATAATGACTCTGTTTGGCCAGACACTGGAACCTTAGACTTTGAGAGATTTGGGTAATTTCTGCCATCATAATGGCAAATTATTTATCAGAGTCTGATCCTAGGATCCACATATGAGGGAGAACATATAAATCCTTAAACCAACTAGGACTTTCAGACACAATCAGGCCAAAGTGCTTAAAGTTCCTCTGCACCACTGCCTGGCCCCAGTACAAGTTAGATAATGACTCTGTTTGGCCAGACACTGGAACCTTAGACTTTGAGAGATTTGGGTAATTTCTGCCATCATAATGGCAAAAGGGTCTGAGCTCCCTTCTGTCCAAGACTTTTTTGATCTCCGTGCTAATCCCTCCCTCTGTGTCTCGTGTTCCTCCCATCAAGTTCTCTCCAAGGCTGTTTCATGGGACCCCAATCAACCGGTTCCTACCCCCTTGGGGGCCTCCCTTCCCCCTCCCCACTTCGCTACCTCAGCCTTTGTTCTTCACTTTTTCCCTAAAACTTCCTTCTCCCAGTCATGTGGCTGCGAGTCAGCCACATGTCTGATCTCCATGCAGGCTCCAAACCCTCATGGCTCCATGGCTTTCTTTCCTTCCCACTATTCACCTCCTCAAGGCAGCTGCCAAGATTACCAGCTCACTTGCCCTGAGGATTTTTCTTAAAGATTCTAATAAAATTCTAAAAGTTTCCGATTGGGCCCTTTCTTAAATTCATCCTCTGGGGGACCCTCTTTCTCCCCTTTTCATATTGGTGACCCAGATAGGACCCCAAAATTCTAATAACTTATTTATTTGCTTGTCATGCAGAGATTTTCAAGTGCATACTAAATTTGGCTCTAAAGGAGCAGGTGAACTTCCTTATCCATTTTGGTATCTTGTCTTGGGGCATTAAGACTTAGGCTGAGCTGCTTCAGTGCAGCATTTAAAGAATTTAAGGTGGCTTGCCCCATGGCCAAATGGAAAAAAGATTTTAAAAGCCATTTTTTTTCCCTAAACTTTTTCTCAAGCAGAGGGGCTCAAAATTTTGATCTTAGGCCCTGTTGGGCATCAAGCAAGCTGTGCTCAGACCATGTGGTCCTGAGACACCTGCTTTTCTAACTATATCTAAGCATTTTAACTTTCAGTGTACATGGAAAGTCATTGGCCATGCTCGGGTGAGACATAGGCTTTCAGAGTAACCACCCAGTGATTTATGTGCTGGACATACACCCTGTTCTTTCTGCGGCCTTCATGAATTTCTTTTCCAGCATAGCTTGTATCTAGAAATGAAGAGATCTGGAGAACTTTGCTTGGCATTCACAGCTACAATGGTTGGTGAGAGACATGGATTCCTTTGATTTGCTTTTCTATTTGGGACATATCTATCTATCTATATCTCTATCTATATATCTATATATTTATAGATAGATAGATAGATAGATAGATAGATAGATAGATAGATAGATATCTGAGGTTACTTTCTCCTTTTATATCAAGTCTAACTTAACTGGTGTGCTTTGTAAAGCTAAAAATGGTTGCTGTTCACATTTAATCTGTGAGGCATGTGAATCCCACAGGGCTTGTATCCTGGTGGGGGATGGGCTTGTTTAATCATGGGTCTGTGCTCACTAACATGGCCATGTGGCCTGGTCGCCATCATGGCTGCTGACCTCACCAAGAGGAAGGCAAACATGTGACCTGGTCTCCACCTTGGTTGATGACATCATTAATATGGGGACAGTCACAAGGATGCAATTTGGGAGTCTTTTAGATAGACCCACTGAAGGGGATACCTCAATTGCCTCACCTTGCATCCCTCTTCAGCATGGAGGAAACCAGAGTAGTCTGCATCCCGATTTCCTATCGGCAATTTGGGTAAACCTCTTCAGAGAATAGGAGGTAAAAATTGGCTAGGCAGTTAGGGTAAGAAGACCCCAAAGAAAAGTAGCCAGTGTCTTTCTTAGCTAAAAGTCAAATTGTTTTTTAGCAACCTACTCTGTTCCAAAGGCCAAAAATGTTAAAAGTATTTGGGAGCTCTTATCCCTAAAAGACTTTATCTTTCACTTAAAACTTCACAGTATCAACAATCACCCCAATGGGACACCTTCACTGGATTGTTACTATGGCTTCCACCCTTTCTGAGGCCTCTCCTTTCTATTACTTTGGTGCTAACCATTGCTCCTTGACTCTTCAGATATTTTCAGGGCTGGACTTGACAACTTATACTAATTTTAATCAGCAGTTACTTTCCTTCCCTCCACATGGATATGAGTGCCTGTTGACCATCAAGGACCCTGTTCTGCACGAGGTGGAAGTCCCCACTGTCTGATTGAGCCCTAATCCAGCCTCCCGCACATTGACCATGTTCAGCAGGAAGACAATGATGGCACCCCCTATTCTATAACACAAAAGGCTGGAATGTTAGTGTTCAGATCTACAGCAACCTCCTCCCCAAAGCAACAGGGTCTCATGGTTTTACAAGCCCTCTGGCTATTCTCTCCTAATAAGCCCTGGGTTCTCTTCCCTGCCTAACTTGTCTTTTTAAAAAAAATATTTTTCCCACCTTCTGTATCCCCAACCCCCCTATAAAAACCCCCAGCTGACAGCCTGTAAACTGTCAGCTTCTCTATCCCGAAAAGGGGAACTGTCCCATGCATTTTCCCTGCCAATAAACTCTATGCCACAGGAGTTCGTGTCTGTGTCCTGGTGCTTCCTCCTGATTTGGACCCTGATTTTTACCTATCACTGAGTCCATTAAGGACCCCAGGGCTGAGACTTACATCATGGTACAGAGAGGGAATGGGAGCCAGGCAGTCATGGGCTCAAATCTGCCCACACTGGGCAAGTGTTAGTTATGTTTGTTATGTTTATTGTTGCTATAACCAAATACCTGACTAAAGCAGCTTAAGAGAGAAAGATTTATTTGTGTTTCAAAGGGCTCAACTGTGGTCTACTTTGGACCCAAAGCGAGGCAGAACATGATGGTGAGAGGAGCTTCTTCACCTCACTGCAGACAGGAAGCATGGTAGAGCAGGTGGCCAGAAAACTGGCCTGCACTCCCAGCGGCTTTCTCTCTTTTCCCTTTATTCTGTCCAGGCCTTCCCCTATGGGATGGTGCCACCCACATTCAGTGTAGTCCTTCCCTTTTAGTTAATCCTCTCAGGAAACACTCTCACAGATCAACACAAGGTATGCTTTACTAATCCCCTGGGCACTTCTCAGCCTTCTCATCAAACTGAAAAACAGGACTAATCATCATATTAGGTTTCTTCCTCCATCATCATCGGTATCTACATGGCCTTAGGTAGGTCATCTTACCCTCTAATGCAGTTTCCTTACTAATAGCCTGGGAATAATAAATCCACACACTCAGGACGGTTGGGAAGATTAAATGCTACAATGTAAACAAAGAAACAGTGCCGAGAGCTTTGGAGGTGTATGATGGGTAATGGGTACATAGAAATCTCCCTGAAGTATCATGTTATGTCACAATCACTGTACATAGTCTTCTAACTTGTGGGCTAGTAGGAGTGAGTATTGTTTGGAGACAAGAAGAAGAAACAAACAGATGAGCAAGCATACACTCTGTGCCAATCAATTCCCTGGTAGAAATAAACTGGGGCTGGAGAGATGGCTAAGTGATACTGCTCTTGCAGAGGACCTGGGTTCAGCCCCCAACAAACACACGGTGACTCACAGCTGTTCATCATTCCAGTTCCAGGGCACCTGATGCCCTCTTCTGGCCTCCCCAGGCACCAGGAACCCATGTGGTGCACATACAGGCAAACACATAAAAATTTAAATGGTGATAAAATAAAGAGTAATGAAGACAGGGCCTTTATACAGGACAGATCAGGATGGCATTGTGGGGAAGGTGCAAACTTCCCAGAGAATATGAGAAAGGCATTGCTATGCAAATTGTAGTGGGGGAAAATGGAGGAGCAAGGGCCCTGAGGCAAGAGTAGGATGGTGTATTCACAGAACAGAGGTAATCTAATGATTAGAATGAAGATGGTAAAGAGGTACATGGGAGGGGCTGGAGAGATGGCTCAGCTGTTAAGAACACTGACTGTTCTTGCAGAAGACCTGGGTTCGAATTTCAGCACCCACATGGCAGCTAACAACTGTCCAGGGGATCCAACAGCCTGTCCAGGGGATCCAACAGCCTCTTCTGTCCTCTGTGGGCATTGCACGACACAGATGCACTTACATACATGCAGGCAATACACACATACACATAAAATAAAAATAATAAATAAAAATTTTTAAAAAGAGGTATGTAGGAAATGAGTCACAGAAAACCTTTCAAGGCATAGTAAGAAGTTTGGATTCTACACTGAATGATATATCTGGTTAAAATTCTTACTGACGATGGCATGCACTTGTAATCCCAGGACTCAGAAGGTGGAGGAGGGAGGATCATAAGTTCAAAGTTATCCTCAGCTACATAGCAAGTTCAAGATCAGCCTGGGGTACATAAGACCCTGTCTCAAAAAAAAATTTTTTGAGCTGGGCATGGCGGTGCATGTCTTTAATCCCAGCACTCGGGAGGCAGAGGCAGGCAGATCTCTATGAGATTGAGGCCAGCCTGGTCTACATGGTGAATTGGCCTGTTGGGGCTACAGGGAAACCCTGTCTCAAAAAAGAACCCCCAAAATGTTTTTAAATGAGATCATTAAAGTTGCTGGAGGGAGAAGAGATTCAATAAGGGCATGTGCGGGTAGACCATTATAATTGTCTGGGTGACAGACAACTGAGTCTCTTTCAAGGTAATGATTGTGGAGATTAGGAGAACTAGATAGATTCAGTTGGGTATAGGACCAGGAAGACCTAGAGATGAGTTGTATGTGGAACGAGAGGAAAAAAAGAAGAATTAAAGAAAAATTGTGATTCTAGGATTTGAGTAACTACCTGACTGAATATGGGGTCATTTATTGGGGTTGGAAAGCTCAAAATAAACAGAGTTAAGAAGTTGAATCTGAGGGTACTGTAGAGGCTCAGGTGGATTAAACAGTTAGATGGGCAAGTTTGGGGCTCAAGAAAAAGGCAAAACCTGGGGAAAAAAATTGGAGCCATGGGTCTCAATGAGATCTCAGGGACAGGAGATCTTGGTGACTGGAGGAGATCTCCGGGACAGGGGAAGGAAAAGCTCAGGCAGTTTTCCTGTATAAGCCTGGAGAGCTGTAGAAAAAGTCGGCGAAGGAAAAGATGCTCTGAATTAGCAAGGGAAAAGTAGAGCCAAAAAGACAGAGATGAAGAGAGGACAGTATTTCAAAAAGACAGAAGCAAGTCAACTCTGATGAAAACTGTTGAGAGATGAATCAAATGAGGACACAGAAATATGACCTTTGAATTGGGTGGGCTTGGGGGGGTTGTCCACCCTTTTCAGTGATGTGCAGACCAGTCTTTTAAAGACAAATCTGGAAATGCTACTCCGTTGATTAAAAACCTCAGTGGCTCATCACCAGCTCCTTAGTGGGGTGTATTGATCTGCAATTGCCCATTGGCCTCTATCTGCCCTCATTCTGCTGTCTGCACTCCTCAGGAGCAGTGGCCAGAAAGATGTACTTCTCTTGGCATCCCAGTCTGAGACCCTATCTGCCCTCTCCACTCTGGTGCATGCACATGCCTGATGCAGCTGAGGTGGAACTCTCTAGGTGAAACCTTTCCTGGTTTTACCACCACTGGGTCTCTTTTATCTCTGGTGTAGTATATCTCAGGTACATTGCCTTTCTCTACACACTCGTTTCACCCATCAGACTATGAGCTTGCCAGCAGCTGAGATTCAGTTTGCTATCTCTACTGCAATGGATACTAAGTACGTATTTATTGTATATATTCTCTAGAGATTATTGTTTCAAATAGAAGTTACAATTATTTACTGTAATTGGGATCTTGAATGTCCTCCAAAGATCATTGTGTTAAAAGCTTAGTCTAGTCCTGGGGGACTCTGAAAGATAGGGCCTTGTGGGAGGTCTTTAGGTTATTGGGGGCATGCCCCCAAAAGAGATTGTAGAACCTTGATCCATTCTTCTTTTGCTTGTTGGGCTTGAGGGGGATCAGCCATGATTTATGACACCTTACCTAAAATTGTGAATCAAAACAAAATAAAACTTTTCTATCCTTTTATTTATTTATTTATTTATTTTTAAAAAATAGGTCTCCCTGTAGCCCCTGCTGGTCTGGAACTCGCTATGTAGAACAGGCTGGCTTCCATCTCACAGAGATCCACCCCGCCTCTGCCTCCCAAGTACTGGAATTAAAGGTGTGTACCACCATGCCTGGTTCCTTTTTTCCTTATGAAGTAAATATTTTGTTATAGTAATGGAAAGTTCACTAACACATCATTCTTAAAAGAAAAGCAAAGTTAAAATATATCTATTGAAACTGGGTGTGTATACAAATTCCCATCATTCAAAAATTCACCCTAAAAGATACTAAATATTAATACCCTGTATTATGAGCTTACTTGTACCCCTACAGTAGTGGTGAAATCCTAACTCCCATTTGTTCAGACTGTGACCTCATTTGAAAATAAAGTTTTTGCTGTTGCTGTTTGTTTTTTCATTTTTTGAGATGGTCTCACTTTGTAGCTCTGGCTGACCTCAAACTTCCTGCCTAAGCCTCCTAAAGCTAAGAAGAAATAATGTCTTGGGGCTGGAGAGATGGCTCAGAGGATAAGAACACTGACTGTTCTTGCAGAAGACTGGGTTTGAATCACAGCACCCATATGGCAGCTAACAACTGTCTGTAACTCCAGTTACAGGGGATCCAACAGCCTCTTCTGTCCTCCACAGACATTGCACGACATGGGTGCACTTACCTACATGCAGGCAATAAATACATGCATACACATTAAATAAAAATAAATAAAATATTTTTTAAAAAAGAAATGTCTTTTTAAAATCAACATTCTTAGCATGCAAAATAGTTTCATCATAACATTTTCATACATAGATCATTGTAATTTGCTTATGTTTGCCCCTTACATTCCTCCATCCCCCTCTGCCTGCTCATCCCCTTGAAATAATAAAGTAAAAGTGAGGTCAGCAGGGTGGGCCCTAATAAAATATGGCTGAATGCAAGTCAGACATGTTAGAGGGGAGGTGACTAGACACAGGGAAATGTCATGTGAAGATAGGATTGGTGGGACATATCTATAGGCTGAGGAATGCCTGAAGCTACCAGCAGCAAAAAGAGAGACATCTCCCCTGGTGTTTGCAAAGGGAAGCCCTGCCAGCACCTTGATTTAGGGCTTCTAGACTCCAAGAAAAAAACAACAAGTATTTTGTTGTTGTTTTTTATTTATTTTTATTTATGTGTATGAGTGTTTTGCCTGCATGTTTTTAAGTGCACTATTTGTGTGCAGTGCCTACAGAGGCCAGAAGAGGGCATTAAATCCCCTAAAACTTATAGTTTCTAACAGTTGTTAACCACCCTATGGATGCTAGGACCCAAACTCAGGTCTTCTGGAAGAGTAACACATGCTCTTAAACCCCTGAGCCATCTCTCCAGCCCTGAAACTGTAAGTGTTTGTTGTTTTAAGACACTCAGCTTTTGTTTGGGCAGATCCAGGAAGGTGATATATTCTACAACATAAAAGAAGCCAAAAATATATTTTCTTACCCCCAAAATTTTACTAAATTATTTTTATGCAAAGGAATGATAATATCCACAAAACCTCAAATATCACTCTATGCAATTAACCCTAACAAGGAATTTAGAGGAATCCCCAAAGATTTCACTTTAAGCTGACTTAAATTAATCTACATTTTATATTTAGTGATACCAAATTAACCAAGCGTATTTTTATTTTAGTAATGCTTTTTTTTTGGTCTTTTTGAGACAGGGTCTCCCTGTAGCCCCAGCTGTCCTGGAACTCACTATGTAGATCAGGCTGGCCTTGAACTCACAGAGATCCACTTGCCTCTGCCTCCCAAGTTCTGGGATTAAAGGCGTGTGCCACCACACCTGGCTAGTAATGCATTTTTAAAGGTAGTAATTGTATTGAACAAATGTTCTCTCTGTGGTGTGTGTGTGTGTGCGTGCGTGTGTGCATGTTGTCTGTATGGGTGCACATTGTATGTGGGTATGTTCACCCATGTAGGCATATGCCAGAGACTGACATAGCATCAGCAATGCTTCTCTGCCTTATTTTTTGAGACAGGTCTCTTCATTGAACCTGGTGCTTGTCATTTCAGCTGGACTGACTGGCCAGTGAGCCCCTAGGAATCCATGTACCTCTGTCCCCACAGCACAGAGTTGGGGGGGGGCAGAACTCTTACTGCAATACCCAACTTTGTACATCGGTGCTGAGGATTCAAATCCAGGTCCTCATGCTTGTACAGCAAGCACTCTATCCACTGCACCATCTCCTCGGTTCTATTCCTTTAAATTTTATTTATTATTTTTATTTTATGTGTATGAGTGTATTGCCTGCATGTGTGTAAGTACCTGTGTCCTGCAATGCCCACAGATGTCAGAATAAGGTGTTGAATCCTCTGGAACTGGAATTACCGATGGTTTGTAGTTGCCATGTGGGTGCTGGGAGTCAAACCGGGGTCCTCTACAAGAGCATCCAGAGCTCTTAACTGCTGAGCCATCTCTCCAGCCCCATCAGTCCTATTTTTATTTAGTTAAAAAAAAAACATGCATTTTCTTCTGCTCATTTTATAACCCTGGATGAGTATTATTGTAAAAGAATATAATCTATTCATTAAAAGGCTCAGAGGTTAAGATCACTGGCTGCTCTTGCAGAGGACCCAGGTTCGATTTCCAGTACCCACATGGTAGCTAACAACTGTCTGTAACTCCAGTTCCAGGGAATCTGAAGCCCTCATCTGATCTTTGTGGGCATTGAACAGCATGGTTTCACTTACACACATGTAGGCAATACACTCACACATAAAAGAAAATGAATAAATAAAAAAAATGTTTTAAAGGTGCTTTTTGAAAAATGTACAGTTCTGAACTGAATCCAGTGGAATGGGTGATAGCAGCTGTAGTGAAATTTTCCAGAATACATGGGGAGGTCACAGAAAAATGGCCCAGTTTTGCCAAAGTGAAAAAAGAGAAAAAAAGCATTATTAGCTTGACCAGGAAACAGTTCAAGTGTTTATTTTTATTTTCCTTCCTTCCTTCCTTCCTTCCTTCCTTCCTTCCTTCCTTCCTTCCTTCTTTCCTTCCTTCCTTCCTTTCCAGTAGTGAGGACTGAACCTAGGGCCTCACATATGCTAAGCAAATGCTCTGTCATTGAGCTATAACCCCAACCCTTGAGTGTTTCTTTTAAATTAATCCATAAAAACTAAACATATTTCTAGTGTGCCATGTAATGTTTGCACACATGTATATACCTCGTAGTGTTCAAATCAGGGTAAGTACTTTTAAGTGTTTAAACAAAGGGAATTCAGTTTTGGGAACTGGTTACACAGCAGCTAAGCCCTCAAAGGGACAATGGGCCAAAGGGGACAGTAATCAGGGCAGGTGTCACTACTGCCTTCAGAGTAGAACAGGGATCAAATTCTTGGCACTCTCACCTTTTGGGTGGGATGATTCTTCCCTAGGGGAGGATGGTGCTGGGTCTCACAGCATGTTTCACCTTTATCTGCTAGATGCCAGCTGTGTAGCAGCTGTGGCAACCAAACTTTCCTGCAGAAGTTGCTAAATATTTCGGGGGGGGTGAAGAGAAAGAAAGGAAGGAAGAAAGGAAGAAAGAAGAAAGAAAGAAAGAAAGAAAGAAAGAAAGAAAGAAAGAAAGAAAGAAAGAAAGAAAGAAAGAAAGAAAGGAAGGAAGACTGTGTCTGTGTTGGGCGGACAGACAGACATGGCCCCCACTAAGAACCTCTGAGCTGTAAGGACAAGAGGAGGTGGTGATTATCAGAACTCAAGGCCAGAGTCCCCTAATGAAGAAATGCTGGAACCATGAAGCACAGAGGTCTTCCAAAGAGAGCAAGAGCCTCTGGCAGAGAGGGAAAGGGAAAATACCCTGGCTTCTCCCTTGTCTGAACACCCACTGCAGGTGGGAGAGCGCTCCTGCAGTATGAACAGAGTAAAGAGAGGAGCGTTCTGAGAATGCTGGATTCTATAGGGATCTGCTTAAAACGTGGCTTCTAAATGAGGGCAAAAAATTAAACCCATGTAACCCTAATACTTAGGAGGAAGAGGCAGGAGAATCATGAGTTCAAGGCCAGACTAACCCATGAAATGAGATTTTGCCTCAAGAAGGAAGGAAGGAAGGAAGGAAGGAAGGAAGGAAGGAAGGAAGGAAGGAAGGAAGGAAGGAAGGAAGGAAGGAAGGAAGGAAAGAAAGAAGGAAATAAATACACCTGAGGACTATCTCTCTGAGACTGGCACTCACTCAATCTGCCAGATCACTGGAGGTTTGCTTCTTCCCACAAGGCAGACTGTGAAAACAAAGGCTTAAACTTCAGACCCTTCCAAAGTCCAGGGAGGGTCCTGTTAATGTTTTCAACACAGCTCCACGTTTTAGTAAAATTTATGACATAACTGTTTGTTGGGTGGAATATTTTGAAGAGTAGAATAAAATGGTTCATCCTTGGACCTGGGCAGCAAGAGCTCCAGTCTGGGCTCACAATGGACAAGGGCCACAGTCTGACTTTTCTCCTGATGCACCCTCTATCAGGGTAAAAATCCACAGGGTCAGAGAGATGAACCTATCCAGAATGTGCACCTCCTTCTTGACTAGATTCTGAGTACCTAGATCTCCAGAGTTCCCCACTTACATGAGCTTGAGCCTGTGTTCAGAGAACTACAAGATCTCTCCCGAGTCCAACCTTCCAAGAGCGAGAAGTGCTGCAAAACTGCCCACTCTAGACTGCAGAGGTGGCCAAAGCTGTGTGCCAGAGGTTGTGCATAAAGTTTGGCTGTGTAGACCAGAGTGTCCACATGTGTGAGAGGCCCTCAGAGTGTGGGTGAGCTGTGGCAGGGAGGAAAAGGAGAGCTTACATAAGCAGTAAAAATCAGTGGACCATATTCTGCACTGAGAAGGAAATTATAAACAGAGAAAACCAGTTGTGTTATTCAAGAATACCCAAAGCAGTAATTCATTAAAAGGAAGGGAATAGGCTTTTATATTGCTTGATAATCTATTTCTTCTTGATCTAAAATGAAATACTGATGTTATCATCTAGCATTACACTGAAGCATCTAACGACAAACTGGCAAAAATATGAAGGCCGTCAGTTCAAAGAATACTTAAAAGTAGCTCCTACACAAGCAAACTTGAAATGTGCATGAAATATTAGAGCTCAGTTAATGAGAAGTTTCCCCAATTTGACTATTTAAACAATGTACATGATTTGCTAGGACCCAGACCTAGGTTGAAAGCCTTTTCTAATATGTCAATAATTTGAAAAAGTCGACCACACTGCAGGAAAGAATGAGTTATCCTTCAGTAGGAAATGATGCTATAGCAAGCTGTGCTACAGTACATGTGTAATCTCAGCCCTTGGGAAGCTGAGGCAGGAGGACTTCTAGTTCCAGGCCAGCCGCAGATGTGAAATACTTATTAAAAAATAATAAAAGTATTGAGTATTAAAGAGATGTATCAGGTCAATAATAAAGATACCATTTAGGGGTACCAGTGAGAAGGCTCAGTGGGTAAAAGAGCTTGCCACCAAGCCTCACCACCCGAGTTTGATCTCTGGTGGAAGAAGAGAACCCACTCTTGAAAGTTGTCCTCTGACCTCCACATGCTGCACACACACACACACACACACACACACACACACAGAGAGAGAGAGAGAGAGAGAGAGAGAGAGATACACAAAAACACATACACTAAATAAAAATGTAAAAAGGTTTTTTTTTTCTTTCTAGGTTTCTGTAGTATTTTTTAGCTTTTAAATTTTTATAATTTGCTGTGATTTATTTTCCCATTTTAAGTAAAGATTCAATTTCATGCTTGATTTTATAGTCATAATTTTGCATTCTTTTTCTTACATAAGGAACCCACATCCTCCATTTGTAAGCTTTAGTTTCCATGAAGCCTGGCTCCTCCCCTGCCATCATCATTTATTATGTGAGCTGCTGTTTGGGTGTGGCGGGGTGATGGGAGAAGAGCTTGAAGGGGGCTATTTCTCGAGAAATTTGTAGAAAATTATCGGAAAGAGCAGCTTGTCCTGACCCCAAAGATGTCAAGATGTATCATTTCAAGATAAACAAGTCTGTAACTGGCACTTCCTGAATGCTATTTTCAGAGGGCTGAATTACGTCCTCTTTTCTCCTTGTTTGGCTCCGTAGCCATGGCGGCAGCTGATAGCACAGATAACTGGAAAAGCGGCAGAGGACTGTTGAGCTGACTCCACAGACTCCCACACCACAGCAGAAAGAAAAGAAAGACAATGGTAAGGGGGAGAAATCCGGCATCCCCCAGAACACACTCCCAATCTGACACAGAGCTGTTATCTTTTGGGGAACCCCAATGACGGATCCTTGTGGCAGATAAAGCAGGGGTGCGGGTCTGAGCCGAGGAGGCGCCATTTGAAGTGGGTTTCATTTGTGCGACCCCAGTACCTTGACTATACTTGTGGAACAAAGCGCAGTGATTCTTTCTAAAGACAGAATTTATTTCTTTTAGAGCAAAGACACTTTGCCCTGAAGCATATTAGGTTTCTGAGTGCTCATATTTCCTTAAAAATAGTTATTAAGATTTGCAGATTTAATTTCTCCTGGAGTTGCTGTGGTTCAGGGATTTGTAAAAGATAAGCTACAGGCTACCTGGAGCAATACTGCCTGCTTTTTTTTTTTTTTTTTTTTTTAAAGCGGAACATCTTTGATTCCTGGAAGACCTGATAAGCTAAGTCAAGGGGGATTGAACACAGGTTTTTATGCCTTGTCCCTTCTGAAATCTCAATAGCATGACTGTAAAAGAATAAAGCAGACATAAAATAGGAACAAACCCACATGGGCAGAAAGAATGAGGGAGAAGAGGGCAGTTGAGCCAGGAGTGGTCCTTACCTGCAATCCTAGCACTTGACCAGGAGAGGCAAGAGGATCCCAAGTTCAAGGCCATCCTTGGCTACATAGTAAGCTCAAGGCCAACCTGGAATATATGACACCCTGTCTTCAAAAAGAGACTGGGCCAATGAGATGGCTCAGTGGGTAAAGGCCCTTGCCCCTATGCCTAATGACCTGAGTTCGACTCCGACAACCCAGACCCACTCCCCACCCCATCCACATGGTAGAAGGAAAGCACTGACTCCCACAGGTTCCTCTGATCTACACACACACACACACACACACACACACACACACACACACTGTGACGGCCACATACAATTGATATTTTTAAAAGAAAATATAAAAGTATAGCTAACTGAGTAGCCAGCAGCACTCTGGAAACTGTAATCCTGAGAGGTGGAACTTAGCAGGAGAGAATGCTGGATCCTGAACACCCTGCTCCCCTCATTCTCCTGATACCACAGAACAGCTTTCACAGACCAGTACTGAAGCTGGTCTGGCGGCCCACACCTGAAATTCCAGAACTTGGGGGGCTGTGGCAGAAGGGTTGCTCCAAGTTTGAGGCCAGCCTGGATTACATAGTGCTTTCCAGGCCAGCCTGGCTACAGAATGAGACCCTGCCTCAAACAAACAAACCAATAATCAAAATAAAAACTCAAAAGTGATTTTGCATGTATATATTAGGTTATTTTCTTTTATAACATAAATCACTTGGAGAAATAAAATGAAAGACTTTCACTTAATAAACAGGAAATGTTAATCAGGAGCAAGTTGATTGTTGCCCAGAGCCACTCTTCATCCCTGGCCAAGTTCTCTTGGTGAGGTTGAGCCAGCAAGTCTCTGATTCAAGAAGGCTTGGGTGGGATATCAAACTGCAAACAGAGGTCAAGGTAGGGTTGGCTCTATTTGAAACCACGGACTAAAGGGAGTGAAGAGTGGCTTCCCAAGAGGAAATTTAGGATAATAATAATAGCTTATACATAATCTATATGCCAAATATATATATACTCATTTAAGCTCTCACAGCACCTGTATGTTAGAGATACAACTTTCACTTAAATTTATATGTAAGAGCTTAGAAGATGGTGCAGCAGATAAGAGCACTTGCACAAGCATAAAGACCCGAGTTCTAATCCCAAGAATGCATCTGAAAAGCCAGGATGCTTGTGTGCACCCCTGTAACTCAGCATTGGGCAAGGAGTGCAATATTGACAGCTAGCTGCCAGTCTAGTTCCAGGGTCACTGAGAGACCCTGTCTCAAGGAAGTAAGGCAGGTCATGATAAAGTAGGACAGTCTTCCTGCCTTCACACATGCACAGGTGTTTGTGTACACACACACACGCACTCACAATAAACCATATACCATACACATAACAAAATTAAGTACAAATAAATTTAAATATAAGGACACCAAAACATGAAGTTTGAGGAAATTTCCCAGGTTATACAACTAATAAGTAGCAAGACTTTGAGATGAATTCAGACTGTGCTGAGAGGGGGAACTGGTTCTTGGGTGACAAAAACATGGCAAGCTGGCTTACGTTCCAGAGCTTCCCTTGTTAGTTGTGTGGGCTGCACACACTTTTGTCAGGTTTCCTGTAGGGACACTGAATGTGTAATAAGGAAATGTAACAGCCGGGTGTGGTGGCACATGCCTTTAGTCCCAGCTCTCGGGAGGCAGAGGCAGGTGGATCTCTGTGAATTCAAGGCCAGCCTGGTCTACAAAGCAAGTTCTGGGCCAGCTGGGGATACAAGGAGACCCTGTCTCAAAAAGACCAAATAATAATAATAATAATAATGATAATAATAATAATAATGTAATTATGTATTCCTTTTGAGTAGACCCTTCTCTGTAGAGTCCTTTGTAGTCATTGTGCTGTGAAGCAGATGCTACAACCTTCCATGGTTGGAACATGCTACAGGCATGATTATGTTAACGATCTTGAGATGGGACATGGGGGATAGCTCTCCAATCCTCACAAGGAGGCTGAACTTCTTTCCTTCTCACCATGAAAGGAAGGGTTCCAAGCTAGAACCCCCTCTACAAATCAGACTTGGCCCATATCACTATTCTAATCACGGGCAAGAACTCAGGGATGATGGGGAGTGAGATTTCAGAAAGATCTCTTTCCAAGCTGGGATAGAACTGAAGGGTGGTGCTATGAGATGATCCATTGAATGACTGTTATCTTTGGGTTTTTTGTTTTATTTTGTTTGTTGCTATAACAAAATACCTGAGAATGGCTGGTGGGTAAAGAATGTAAGTTTATTTGGATTATGATTCTAGAGGTTGGGCAGTTGGAGAACATGGTGACTGCATCTGGCCAGTATCCAGTGAGGACTTCTTGCTGCATCTAATCATGCTGGAGAGTGTCACATGGTGAGAGAGAACAAGCTTTGAGCTCAGGTCTTCTTTCCTGTTCTTATAAAACCTCATCAAGGGGGCCCCACCCTGGTGACCCTGTCTAATCTCAATGGTTTCTAAAAGTTCTATTAATGTATGAATTTAGGGATCAATATTCCAACACCTGAAATGTGGAGGGCACATACACACCGTAGCACCCTTTAACAGTTGATAATCACAGAACATAAAGTTCTCCCATTAAAATCATGGAAAATAAGGCTAGAGAGATGGAACAGCAGTTCAAGTGCTTGTAAGTGTGAGCACTGGAGTTCAGACTAGAAACTCGAGTTAATGCTGGGTGGGTATGGTGGCCTGCTTGTAATTCCATCCTTGGGAGACAGACAAATAGGATACCGAGAGGAAGCTGGCTAACAACATTAGCTGTATCAGCAGTTCTTGGTTTGATTTCAAGACCGCCTCACTGGATAAGTTGGAAGAGTATTGAGAATGGTTCAAACATCAATCTCTGGCTTCCACATGCATGTGCACCCACACATGTGTGTACACATACCAAAGAAACCAGAGAGAGAGAGAGAGAGAGAGAGAGGGAGAGATCATGGAAAATACATTAAGACATTGGTAGGCTTCAAACATCAAATGCAAATTGATTTCATTCAGGAACATAAATTTCTAGGGTGTTACAGAGTTTTCTGTGGTTTCTAGGAAAATCATGAATAAAGCCAAGCCTAGCTATGCCTATAAAAAAGTTGGAACATATTAGTCATGGGTGGGAGTTGGTATGTGATCAACAGCCCACCTGTTCTCTTAGTGAAAACCATGTCTGTTCATATTTCATCTATTTTTACACTGCAAATCTGTAATCCTAGAATGACCTTTGTAGCTGGAGCATGAAGGAGGAACACCACTGGTTCCTGAAGGAGTCACTGGAGACTTGTGCAGCTGGGAGGAGCAAATAATTTAAGCCAAGAAGAATACTTCACAAACCATTTGTCTGGGAGTGCATCCATCCTTCCAGGCTTGAAACAAGCTTGTGAACTTGGTGTGTCCCCTAGATGAGGAGCAGAAGTCTGTTGGGTGTAGCCATCCAAGTAATGAATAGAGGCAAGACAATGAATGGGCCAGTAGCTATAGACTGTGGGACCCTCTCTTGTCCTGCCTTTTCCTCCCTTTCCAAATAGTTCCTCTCTACCTTCATGTGTTCTTTTTTAAAATATGGATTCCACATATAAGGGAAAACATGTGTCTTGGCTTTTTGAGTCTGGCTTATTTCACTTACAACCTCCAGTTTCATTCAGTGCCCTGCAAATGACATGTTTTCTTCCTTGTGACTGAATCAAACTCCGTTATGTATATATAACATGTTTACTTCATCCATTCATCCATTGATGGGCATCTAGACTAATTAGATAACTTGAATATTATGAATAATGACCTTGATAAACATGGATATGCAAGGATCTCTATTGTATGCTGACATTTTTTGAGGCAGGGTCTCCCTGTAGCCCAAGCTGGCCTGGTACTCACTATGTAGACCAGGCTGGACTCAATCTCATAGCTATTCACTTGCCTCTGCTTCCACTGGATTTAAAGGCATGCATCACCATGCCCAGCTTGTATGCTGACTTATTCTTTCAGCTATACACCAGGAGTGGTATAGCTGGATCATATTTATTTTTAGTTTTGTGAAGAGCTTCCATCCTGATTTCCATACTGGCTATACTAATTTACATTCCTAATAGTAGTATCTCCACCATATCCTCAACAGCATTTATTGTCCTTCGTTTTCTTGATGAAAGCCTTCTGACCAGTGAGAGGGAATCCCAAGACAGCTTTGATCTGCATTCTCTGATGGCCAAGAATGTTGAACTTTTTTTCAACATTTACTGGTTTAGGCCAAATTCAATTCAGCAACGATCTTTTTATCTCTACTCCCTGCATCCAAAGACTGGCTCTCCTTTTGTTAAAGATGCCTACCAGTAGCTCCTGGGGGTGGGAGGTCATGCCTCACCACTGATGTCAAAAGGAAGGAGTCCATGTCCTAGCATCCCCATCAAGGGTCTCTATCTGGACTAGCTTCAGTCTTGTGACACCTTTGAACGAAACACTGTTCTAGGAGGAAAGACACCAAGCTCTAATCAGGAGAAAGCTGTAGAGTCCATCACATACAATCCACATAGCTGGGAATGGGAGACGTGAGAGTCCCCAAAGTAAACAGGACATCAGTGTAATGAAGGAAGAAAAGAGGCTGAACAGCCAACAACATGCACCAGATGTTTCAGGAAGGTGGAATTTGTGGAATATTATGCTCCAAATCAAATCAAAGGAAGAGACAAAAGGTAAAAACCACTCTTGAAGGTGACTTAAGAAAAAATGGGGTGTGGCAGAGAAGAAGGTATGAATGTGACACTGTGAGAAGGACCAAGCATGAATAATCCCTGGAGCTGGACTTCCACACTTTTCCTGACATTCCTGGAAGGACTCTCAGATACATCTCAAGGAGTGAGTTAATGTTCTGTTGAGTTTGTGCTTTATTTTACTTTATTTTAATTTATTTTATTTGCAAGCAGGTTCCCTCCTGAACCCAGCAATTCAGTATGTCACTTCAGTTCATGTAAGCCAAGGAAAGATGGATCATGGCCTTTGGAGGCCAGAGAGGGTGTTGGATCCCCTGGAGCTGGAGCTACAGGTAGTTTGTGAGCTGATTGATGTGTGTGCTGGGACTTGAACTCAAGTCCTCTAGAAGAGCCTTATGCACTCTTAATTGCTGAGTCATCTCTCTGGCCCCCATGCCAGCAGTCTAAATTTTCAAATCAGTAGGTCAGAATATAACAATAGATTTCAAAGTCTAGTCTAGTAATGAGGTGAGTATTTAAATAAATTATGATCTGTCCTTATGGTGAAATTTCATTCATTTCAAATGATCCTGTAGATGAAAATAAAAATGGCATAATGTTCACAATATATTTTCATTAAGGAGAAAAAGCAAGTCAGAAAATGAAAGAGAGGTTATAATCACACTTTTGTAAAATATTAAAATATTTTCACTTTGCAATGAAAAGTTATATTTTAAGGTGTTAACAATAATTTGCCATAAGCTCTTCTTTAATCTTTTTTATATTTTCTAAATATAAAAAAAGGAAGAAAAAGTACAGCTGAGGTATTTAACTTAAAAATTATACCTGCTGCCAAGTTCTAATTGCACCTTCTACTTCACCCCGGCAACGTCGGTGTTCTTCCCAAAAGCAGATGCCTGTCCTTTGTGGGGTGAAGTAGGGGATGAGTATACACCTGGATAAATAAATGAGGGACCAAATAAACACAACACCAGTCAGAGCAGGGAAGGGGCTCCAAGGAGGCCAGCGGCTGCTCTCCCTTCTTCTGGGTCTGTTATCATCCAGTGCTTCCAGACCAGTGTGACCAGTGAGTGACCAGTGTTCTGGCACTTCAAGATGAGGAGGTGGAGTTTTCTTGCTCTGGGGCGGGGGCACCACAAGAGTCTGGATGCTCAGACCCTGCTAAGGGCTCTGTCATGGCCACCCTCTCCCTCTCCCTTGACCCCCTGTGGGGTTTTTCATCTCTGGTCTCTAGTCCCCACCCCCCTCAGCTGAGACCCAGCTTGTCTCAGCAGGAATGCCAACACCACTGACCTGAGAGGCTCTTTGAGGGTCACACTACTCCCCAACCCCACCCCGGGGTGCTGTCACCTTGCCTGGCTCTCATGAATGGCCACCATTGCTGTTGTCACTGTGCTCCAGCTGGGCTAGAAAATGCTCTTCTGAGCCTTGTGAGCCTACACTCACAATGTCCCTGTCACAGGGCTCCTACCAGATCCCGAGGAAGGCAGTCTGTCAACCTGACCCAGCAGAAGCCAAGTCCCACCCGCAGCCTCCCTCTTTCTGTTCTCCAGGCTGCTGCAGGGGGATATAAAGGCACACACAAAAAAAAAGTAGGTGAAAGGAATCAAGATGCCTTCAAGTAACATAGATGAGTTACTCAGTAGTTGCTAAGCTCTGGCAAATTGTTGCCAGGGGCCCAGTGGGGATAGCGCCCCCACACAAAGAGAAAACAGGAAACTAGATTATTCTCTCTCTCTCTCTCTCTCTCTCTCTCTCTCTCTCTCTCTCTCTCTCAGGTTGTGCTATATTGCCCAACTTAATACAGGGAGATGTCAGGAGATCTATTCAGCTGCTAGTAACAGATGGAAAATAACATGAGCAATGTATATCCCTGGCACCTGAAGGCCCAGGCTGAGAAGTCCAGGGCTGTGAGTAGCCTCATAAGGTCAGCATGTTGAAATCACTTGGCTAAGTTTCTAGCAGTTGCTAGAATGCTCTGGAACTTAATTTTCACACCACCCAGCTGAGTGTCCTTGAGCACAGTCATTTATTTTTTACACTTCTCTTTCCTCGTTTGCAAAATGGACAGTAATGCACCTGTTCAGAGTAACTGCGGGAATTAAATAATACATGTAAAGCACTGAGGACAGAGGCTGGGACACAATGAACCTCCTAAATGCTGGTGTGAGACAAAAGGAGCCCCTTTCCCCACCCTTTGATAACCTGGACCCAATGCACTGGAATGACAAAGTGAAGTATTTAAATACACTGAGATGTGGACAAGGGATTGATGAGAGCTGATTGTCCTATATTAAAAATGAGAATTAGCTGGGCATGGTAACTCACATCTGTGATCCCAGCTCTTAGGAAGCCGAAGCAGGAGAATCTTGAGTTGGAGGTCAGTCAGCCTGGACTTCATAGTGAGACCTTGTCTCAAAAAACAAACAATGAGGGCTGGCACGATGGCTCAGTGGATTAAAGGGGTTTGCTGTGCAACCCTGGCAACCTGAGTTCAATCCCTGGAACCCACATAAAGGTGGAAGGAGAGAACCAGCTCCACAAAGTTGTGCTCTGACCTGCACATACACCCACACACATCATGGTTGTGCACACAGATACACACATGCAACTTAAAACAAAACCAAATCCTTTCCTTGTATCCTTTTTCTCCCTCAGAGAAGGAAATAACAACAGCAAAAAAGAGAGGAGAGACTCAAGCAACATGGCACAGTAGAGAAAACACTCAAGAATAAATTTTAGGGCTGGCGGGCGAGGGGAGGAGCACTGGAGAGATGGCTCAGCGGTTAAGAGCACTGACTGCTCTTGCAGAGGGCCCGGGTTTGATTCCCAGCACCTATATGGCGGCTACAAACCATCCTTAACTCCAGTTCCAGGGGAATCCAAAGCCCTCTTCTGACCTCTGTGGCATTGCATGACATGGGTGCACTCACATACATGCAGGCAATACACTCACACACATAAAATAAAAATAACAAAATATTTTTAAAAAATTTTAGGGCTGGGGTTTGTAGCTCGGTCGCATAGTCCTTGACCATCATATGTTAGTCCCTGGGTTTAATTCACAGAACAATAATAACAGTAATAATAAATACTAATTTTTGAAGTTATTAAATTTTTTGAAATGCAGGCACCACTCTCATTCCATATTTTCATATTAAAGTGTGCGCCATGCATGCAAATATCTATTGTGGCTAATTTTTGGTCTTTATTTTTTGAGACAGGGTCTCATGTAGCCCAAGCTGGCCTCCTTGTGGAGCAACAAACTGGGTATGTTGCTGAGGATGACTTTGAACTGCTGATCTTCCAACCTCCACCTCCTAAGTGCTAGGATTATAGGTATGGATTACCACATTGAGAAATTATGCCTAATTTTTGGTAGAAATTTTGAGAGGGCTGAGCCATACATGTTGTTAACATCGAGTAGAAACAGTGTAGCATTACTGTATATTCTATTGAAAGGACTAATTACACATAACTGGGACTCTGGAAGCTAAGGATATAGCTCAATGGTTTAGCACAAGGCCTTGGGTTCAATTTTAAGCAGAAAGAAGGGCAGGGGGTATGCTGAGCTAAAGGTAATCATACAGAACATAAGCTTTATCCTCTCTTGAATTTATGGACAGATTCTAGGACTTTCTTCAAAAGTGAAGGGGAGAGAGGCTGTTTGACTGCATTTTCTCTAGATCAGAGTAGCAGGAAGGCCCCAACAGACATTTGAGGTACACAGCTCCTGCCTCCACTCCCCTAGTCCCTAGCCATAGTACACTGCTGACCCTTTGTAAAACTGAATGGGACTCTCACATTGCCTCTGCTTTTGCAATACCAAGACATCAGGAAGAACTCAAGTTGTGATTCTGAAGAGTGATTGCATTCTGATGGTGTATCCTAGTAACCTCTGAAAAGAAATCAACGTCAAGTGATACAAGCTCTGTGAGAAGCAAAACATCCACTGAAAGGCAAGACGCAGTGCGGCCTAGGAGCCGATCACAGACCTAAAGTGGCAGGGTAAGCTGAGCTTACCGTTAGGATGCTGAAGAGACCAGGCAAGAGCAGGAAGGTGAGCAAGGCAAAAGGCGGCTCATAAACATGGCCCCAAGTCAAAATGCTCCAAGGCCAGGCTTGGAGCTGGAGCTGCAGCCAGACAAAACCACTTCATCTGTAAATAACTAAAGGTCATAGAACGCTTTCAAATAAATCCCTTTAATCTAATGACAAATGACATTTATTTCTATAAAGCCTCACTATGTTCAGTGAGATGCTCATAATGAGACCTCACAAGAATGAAAATGACTTCCATTACCCTCCCCATAAATTTGGAAAGCACTGATTGTTAGCCGCTGGCTGCAGAATGCTAATGCCCTATGGCACTGCTCTGGGCTACTTCTGCTGCCAGGGAAGAAATCCAGCTTGAACTGAGCAAAACAAGGGATGCAGAGGAGTAGGTCATCGCATCAGAAGAAGGCAGGAATCAGCTCTGTCTCTCTGTTGTTCCTTTATTTCCCCACCATGAAGTTGTGTGACCCTGGAAGGAAAGGAACACATAGCCTGCTAGCTTCACTTACCAAGTCCTCAGGAAGAGCTCCATTAGCTCAAAGTACCTTGCCACTTCTGAGGGCCATGGGGGCAGCACTAGCCAGGCCTGGGTCATGTGCTCTCCTCTGGTATAGGCACAGGTGGTAATGTATTCTAGTTAGCTGGTCTGGGCTTGGAGGAAGTTCTCCATGGGAAGAATATGCTACTTTCAAAATGGGAGACAGCAGACAATGCTGAGCACATTTCCTGACACTGTGATGAGTGAATCTCATCCCTGTTACCCATATCAGCTTGTCTATGTTCTCTAGGCAAAGGTAAACACTGCAGACCCTGGAATGGTGTGGAGTGGACTGTGGATTTGATAAGATCTTCCTAAAACAATTTGTAACTAGTCAACAAAGAAGGTGGGAAAAATCTTTGAAAATAGCAAATCCTATTTTTCTCATAAATAAAAAAAAGTTAATACCTGTCTCCTACTATCCTCTCTCTCAAGCTCCTTCTTCCACTTTACCCCCATGGTTCCTTTCCATTTTCCTGGCTCCTGCAGTTACATCAGAATATATACTCACATCTAAGGATTTGGTGCTAAGATCCACAAAGGAGAGAGAACATACATCATTTGATTTTCTATCTGTATTTCTTCACTTAGTATAACAGTTTTTAGTTCCATCCATTTACCAGCAAAATTCATGATTTTGTTTTTCTTTAAATTGAGTAGAACTCCATTGTGTAAACGTACCACATTTCTATTATCCATTCATCAGGTGAGGGACATTTAGGTTGTTTCCATTTCTTAGCTATTGTGAAAAGAGCAGCAACAAACATGGCTGTGCAAGTATCTCTGCAGTAGGATGAGCCCATTGGGTATATGCCAAGGAGTGGTATAATTGGATCATATGGTAGATTTATTTTTTATTTTTTTATGTGTATGAGTGTATTGCCTGCATGTACGTAAGTGCACCCATGTTGCATAATGCCTGCGGAGGTCAGAAGAAGGTGTCTGATCCCCTGGAACTGGATTTACAGATGGTTATTAGCCACCATGTGGGTGTTGGGAATTGAACCCTGGACCTCTGCAAGAGCAGCCAGTGCTCTTAACCACTGAGCCATCTCTCCAGACCCCATACTGCTTTTATGACAATAGTTCTATAATATAATTTGAGATCTGGTATTGTAATCCCCCCTGTATTGCACTTAGTACTGGGGATTGCTTTGGCTATGGGGGAAAATGGGGGCATTTAACTGGGAAGGGAGGATAGAGGCTTATATAAAGAACCAAGGGGGTAAAGGAGAAGAAGGAGCTTGAGAGAGGGGTATAGTACGAGACAGGAATTATCAAGGGGAAATGGGAAAAATGGGGGTACTTTAACTGGAGAGGGAGGAGGGAGAGTTATACAGGGGGAGAGAGAGGTGAGATAATTCTTAGATGGTGTGAAACACAAGAGGGAAATGTATTAGTTCAAAAACCTACTGAAAAATACACATACAATATATGTATGAGTGTGTGTGTGTAGCTGAAAACTATATAACAAACACAGTGCCAGACAAGAGAAACCTCCCTTTGAGTTGTTGTTCAGAAGTAGTTCAAGAGACTCCCACAATAACACAGGCTATTTCCATAGCCCTTGACTCTTTCCAGAACTTGAAGGTAAGATCCTGTTGCTGAAGACAGGACTCACTTCAGCCATAGGGCTTGGAGCAATTGAGACAGAACTGACCTGAAACCCTCCTCCCTGAAGACTAGCTCTCATGGTATCAGAGGATACTATGCAAGTTTCTAAGGGAGGACACCAATCAATGGTCCAACCCAGCTGTAAAGCCTAATAACCACAACAATGACTGACACAGCAAACTATATCAGTTCAATAGTGGCACTTTTATCGAGGGTAATCAACGGCTATCTAATTGGATTTAAGTCCTCCCTCCCTCAATGGGAGGGAACTCGTGTGTGGTACTCTAAACATAGCCAAATACACAGGGCTGGAGAGGTCATAGATCATAGAGAAAAATCTATATCTGTCACATCCCTAGACAAATGTAATTTCTTACTGTATGCCAAATATGTAACCTTATATTTACAGACAAGTATACCTCTCACCACTCATTAAAGAAGCTTCTTTTTGCAATAGATGGAGACTATTACAAGAGTTCCACAACTGGTCAAACACAGAGAATGAGTGTCTGTGAGATGCCCATCCCTAAGTGATACCTCTACAATGGAACCTCTACACCTAAGGCTCAGAGAACATAGTGGAACAGAGGGCAGAGAAAATATTAATGGATCTCTCAACTCTCTCCAGCAAAGCTTCCTCATGCAACAGATGGTTATTAACACAGAAAATCACAACTTGCCAACATGTAGAGAATAAGAGGCTGCAGAATATGTGTCCCTGGATAGACTTCTGTATTAAACCTCTGCCACCCAAGGCTGAGCGATCATTGCAGAAGATAAAGTAGAAAGGCTGTAAGAGCCAAGGGTGCTGGATGACCACAAGGAAACAGAGTCTTCCAGGCAGCTGGAAACTTGCTCATATGGACTTACAACAATGGAGACAGCATGCACGAGACCTTACAAACTCAAACCAGACAAAAATCCCACACAGAAGTGAGGAAATGGAAAGAAACCCCAACTTCAGTTGAGGAACTATTGGCAACTGATCACTGCTGGGTGAGGAAGAGTTGGTCTTCTTGAAAGAAATGGTACTACAGGGACTGAAGAAATGGCTCAGTGAATAAGAACACTGGCTGTTCTTACAGAAGACCCAGGTTTGAATCCCAGCACCCACATAGTGGCTTACAACCGTCCATAACTCCAGTTCCAAGGGATTTGATGCCCTCTTCTGTCCTCTTTGGGCATTTCATGACACAGGTGCATTTATATACATACAGACGTAATACTCATACACATAAAATAAAAATAATTTTTAAATTTTTTTTAAAAAAGAAGTGGTACTAGATAGGTTGACCAGGCTCCAGTGGATGAACTCACACCAACGGACATTGGGGTCACAAACTTGACTTGATAGACCTTAAAATATATGACAATGCATGAAATCCTATGGGGGCGGGGAGTCTAAGATGGCTGCAAATAGGGGAGGGTGGGTTTAAAAGCGATCAATAGAATGTATGAAATGCACAAAAGTTCAATAAAATATTTAAATATTGTACAAATAAAAGCTAATATCAGCTATATCTAACTCTGCTTTCAAATAAAAGCATTTCGTTTCTTTTTTTTTTTTTTGATCTTTTTGAGACAGGGTCTCCCTGTAGCTCCAGCTGTCCTGGACCTCACTATGTAGACCAGCCTGGCCTTGAACTCACAGAGATCCACTTGCCTCTGCCTCCCGAAATATTTTATTTATTATTTTTATTTTATGTGTATGACTGTATTGCCTTCATGTATATAAGTACATTTGTGTCATTCAATGCCTGAGGGGGTCAGAAGAGGGGGTTGGATCCCCTGGAACTGGAGTTAATGGATGTGGGTTCTGGGAATCAAACCCAGATCCTCTGCAAGAGCAATCAGTACTCTTAACCACTGAACCATCTCTCCATCCCCAGCATTTCATTTCTTAAAGACTTAATAAGATAAATAATTCAAAAACTAAATTTTGAGTCAAACATCATGGCTCATGCCTGTAATCCCAACACTCAAGCAGCTGAGGCAGGAGGATCACCCCAAGTTTGAAGTCAGCCTGAACTTTAGAGAAAGTTCTAGACCAGCCTGAGATACAATGAGAGACTCTTGTCTCCAAGGGGAAAAAACTCTAAATTAATTAATTAAATAAAAAAATTAAATTGAGTTTCTATTATTACTCAATACAGGAGTTCCTCAATGAAAGAATTTTGCATAAGCTGGGCATGGTGGCACACACCTTTAGTCCCAGCACTCAGGAGGCAGAGGCAGCTAGATTGTGAGATCAAGGCCAGCCTGGTCTACATAGAGAGTTCCAGGTCAGCTAGAGCTATAGGGAGACTCTGTCTCAAAAAGACCAAAAGAAAATTTTTTTGCATAAATAACCTTAAAATTCTAAATCATCTGTGTATAGAGACCTTTACTGACCTGTAAAGTTTAGTTGAAGTATAGTTGTTTGTGATTCCATTTATTTAAAATAAGTAATGATAAAAAGGCTTAAAACTGATCACGTTTTGAGAGACCAAAAGTAAAAATCAGTAAATTGTAACCACTTATTTAACTTTTTATTATGATTTTGGATCTTTGCCTATGAATTAACATAATTCAGGATGAAATTGACAATACCAATCCACCATGTGATGGCGGCTTCACCTCCTTGGCAGCTCTGAGAACACATTTCTCCTGGTGTTACAGATGAGCTCCACCTAGGGGTTGAGAGTTGCCCAAAGGTACATGGTTAATAAGCTCCAGATGGACCCAGGTCCATCCAGTTCTAAAGCCAGTTCTCTTTCCTGTCTGACACACTGCTTCTGCTTCCTGACTCAACACTGCAGGAGAAGCCAGTGGCACTGGCTGGGGTGTTTGCTAATAAAATAGGAGTCGAACCATTGATATGAAAATAATTTCTAAATCATCAACTCTAGAGATGTACCAGAGAGTTGACCAAACAAGCTTTTTTTTTTTTTTTTTTTAAAGATAAGATCTGACTGTGTAGCCATGGAGGGCCTGGAATTCATTAAGTAGACCAGGCTGGCCTCAAACTTGCAGTGATCCTCCTACCTCTGACTCTTGTGTGTCATGACTAGGAGAGTATACCACCAGGCCCAAACAACAAATTGATTTCTTAATTTTAAAATATTTTCCAGGGACTGGAGAGATGGCTCTGCAGTTAGGAGTGTATACAGCTCTTACAGAGGCTCCAAGTTCAGTTCCCAACACCCGCACTGGTTGTAACTCTAGCTCCTGAAGATCCAGTGCTCACTTCCAGCTTCTGTAGGCAACTACATGTCCCCTCACAGACATACATGTATACACATAAATAAAATGTTCCCCGGGGCTCGCAATGTAGTTCAATAATAGAGCCCTCACTTACTATGCAAGTGGCACTGTTTGACCGCTACCACTAGTAACTTGAAAAAAATAAAGGAAAAAAAAAAAAAGAAATCTGTCTCAATAACCAGAGTAGGTCACACCTGCAATGTATAAAATGAGACAAGTACCAACCCTAGAACCCCCAAAGAAGTCTCAAAACAAAACTCAACCAGTAAACACAGACAAGCAAGAAATGGGGGCAAAAGTAACAGAGCAACTGTGCTCCTGTAACTACCGGGGACAGCATGAGCACAAAGCCTTAGCTCTTCTTTACCAGTGGGAAATTACTTAAGGGTTTCAATTTAGGGTTGTGGGGGCTGGGGATGGAGACAGTGGGGAGTTGGACAAGCATAGCTATGTGGCAAGTACAATGACTAGCTCTGTTCTCACCTGAAAAAACAGGTCAGCCTGTAGAGCAGGCTGCCTTCCTACACAGGAAGTCATCTGAGGTCACAGAGAAGTGCATAATTTGGAATAAAGGAAGATTAAAAGACTTCTACATTTTCAAACAAAGTTCCAGTAAGATGGTTATTTTTTCCAATGGACAAAGGCCACTTTCACTGCTGAGGGCTATTAATCATGGCACTATTAGAGTTGGTTGGGCAGATTGGGGTTCTGCCTGGCAGACATCGTTAATGCTCTCCCTCCAGCCTTTGCTAACAGCACTCGAATTTTTCTCTCCTTTGTATCTTTTGACAAGGCTCTAGGGATGACAGTTGATAAATAAGCCAAACATAGTTGTCTTGTGATCCTTGCCAAGTGACTGGTTTAGACATAAGAGCTACAGTTCTAGCCAATGAGACCTCAGAGGAAGTCAGTTGAGAGTGTCTAAAGAAGTTTCTGTGCTCTCAAAAGGAATATACGACAGGGACATCCCCCACTTTTCTGATTGATGAGGTTGTCTGCATGTGATGCCTGGAATAATGGCAGCTGTTTTAGGACTGCGAAACTGGCAGAATAGAAAGGTAAACAAAACAGTCCTTAATAATGTTGTATAGAGCCATTGAACTTAGAAACCAAGTTACTTATGTCTTATCATTTAGGCGAGGTTAGATTTAAACGTTAAGATTACAGTTTTCTTTGTGTTGTTTCTGAGGCAGAGTCTCAATATGTAACCCAAGCTAGCCTCAAATTCATGAAATTCTTGCCCCAGCCTCCCTTGTGCTTGAATTATAGGCAAGTGCCTCCAGCACCACATCCAGCTAGATCAGGTTTCTTGAAACCAAGGCTTTCTGATTTTTTTCCCAAGCTAGAGATATCAAAGCCTAACCTCAGCAGATCCCTGTTAGATCTGTCTTCTCTATTTTCAGTCCAACTATTGAATGGGTTTCTGACATATAGTAGTTCATGGCTCCATCCCCTACTCTTCCATCCTCATCCCCTTTACTGTGTCGCACAAGCCACACTGTACTTACCTTCGGATAATGGAGTTTGTAGAAAGAGGCTCAACTAAATCCATGCAAAACAAAAAAGAGAGTAATCATTGATGCTTTCCCCCAGAACAGAATTGTTCTTAGTAGGATCTGTAGAAGAGTAAATGTCACTTTCTTTTATGCTAGGGAAGCAGGGCTCCTGTCAACAACACACTAGAAATGAGTCTCTTAAATTCTTTGAAATTAGAGATAAAAGTCAAATAGCATAAAATTTACCTTCTAAATTATTTTAAAGTATGCAGTTCATGGGGCTGGAGAGATGGCTCGGCAGTTGAGAGCACTGACTGCTCTTCCAGAGGACCTGGGTTTGATTCCCAGCACCCACATGGCAGCTACGAACCATCCTTAACTCCAGTTCCAGGGGACTCCGAAGCCCTCTTCTGACCTCCGCGGCATTGCACGACACGGGTGCACTCACATACATGCAGGCAATACACTCATACACATAAAACAAAAGTAATAAATAAAATATTTTAAAATGTATGCAGTTCAGCTGTTTTAGTATATTTACAATACTATACAACCATCATCACTTATTCAAAAGCATTCCCCCCAAAACCCATACTATTAGCAATTGATCCTGACTCAATCCTTTTTTAAACCCACATATCTTAAGAGTTTTGTTTCTTATAGCTTGATTATAAACATAACAGAGTTGGTTGTTTTATTCATTTTCCCAATGCAAAATTATGTTTTTAATATTACACGTACTTGTCTACCTGGAAATACCCTGATGATTACTTTCAATTGTCAACTTGATGGATTTAAAATCACCTATTAAATAAACTTTGGGGCATTTCGAGAGAGGTTTAACTGAGGAGAGAAGATGCACTGACTGTGGGTAGCACCACTCCATGGGCTGGAGTCCTGGACTGAAGAAAGAGAGGAAGCAAGGACCAGCTTTCATATCTTTGCTTCCTAACTGCAGACAATGTGACCAGCATCCTCACACTGTCATACCTTCCTCACCATGACAGACTGTACCCTCAAATCATAAATCAAAATAAGCACTTCATTCTTTACATTGTTAGGTATTTTGTCACACCAATGAGAAAATACAAATATTTCCCAGATTCTTTGTATGTGTATGTACATTTGTGGTGTGTGTGTGTGTGTGTGTGTGTGTGTGTGTGTATACAGGTATACATATATGTGCATGTGTGTATGGAAGGAAGAGAAGAGGTGGATGTCAGGTGTCTTCCTCTGCCATTTTCCACCTTATTTCTTGAGATAGGATCTTTCACTTTACCTGGGTTCACTGACTAGAGTAGATTGTGTGGCCAGTGAGCCCCTTTGGGATCCTCTTTGTCTCTGCCTCTCAATGCAAGGATTTTTTTACATGAGTGCTAGAGATCCAACTTCAGGTCCTTGTGTTTTTGTAGCACTTTACTGACTATACCATCTTCCCGTCCCCCATATTTTCCTGATTCTGATGCCCAACCCTGCTCCCATGGGCATCCTTTTATCTCTGTGGAGTTTGCTTTATTAAATGATACTCATGAGATATGCATATATGACTAAGTACTTACTCCATGAGTAATTTTTTCTTTTTTTTCCCACCTAGCTCAAATCAGAGCTAATGGTCCTAATAATACCTGCTGCCTTTGAGAAATTCTTAGTATTGCAAATTTATTAATCCTAACTTTAGGCAAAGAGATAGCTTTTCTAAGTGAAAATATAGTTTTTCGTGGAAACCTAATTTTTAAATTCAAGTTAGAACAGCTTTTCTTGTGCATAATTTTCCATCCTATTTCTAGTGCTTTGAAAAAGAGCATCATAATATCATCCAAGACTATGGGATTGGGGCTTAGCCTTTTTTAGTTTAGTGACATAAAAATAGCTGACAATCTCCTCCCCCCCATTTTATTGCAACTTAAAGTTCCAAGCCCAGGGTATAAGTAGGAAAATCTGAAAATCTGAAATGCTCTGAGTTCAATGATGCTCTGGCATTACTGAGCAGAGCCACCATACACAGGAATCCTAAAGACCTAGCTGTATCTCAAAGGCACATGCAGAGTCTTCATGGAATATGTGCATCTGCTTCAACATGAACAGTCATGAAGACAGCTATTTATTAGTTTTTAGTAATAAATCTTGAAAAAAAAACTACTGGTTCATAAAATGCCTGCATTTTTCATCAGAAATTTCATAATCAGGGATATTATCAAGATGGAGAATGCCAATATCAAATTTCATTATTCACAGAGAAATAATCCACCTGTAAGGATTTTATCAGTGAAGACATTCAGTTGCAAATGAGGGAAGCCTGGGACAATATAGAGCCAAAAGAAAAATAAATGACAAATGCATGTGAGTCATACACTGGAGTCTAAATGACATACTGCTTCAATCACATGCAGCCAGGTCCTCACATGCTAAACTCGGGAATCTGTCCTGGTCCTTCTCCTCCATCCCCTTTGTGTTCTTCTCCTTGTCCACACACTTAGGACGCAAGTTACCTTCCTTGCTGTGTAGTGTCTCCTAGAAAAGCAATGAGGCTAGTGGGATGTGATAGTCTCAGAATTAGAGAGTGGGTATAGTCCAATACACTGACCCATAAGGGTTGAAAGTAGGGGTATAGTAGTCCCCAAAAGAAGCCAGTGTCTTATGATCAGATGCAAGGGCAAGCAGGACAACCCAAGTTCGGGAGCTGGATTCCTGACCCAATATATCTGGTAAGTGGGTGACCCCGAACCAACATGTTGTACAACTCCAGAAGACTGACCACTCATCATGTATTCTGTGTGAAATATGCAACAGTGGCCCTTACACATTCGCTTCTCTCTGGAACAAGCTGTTCCAAAAGGTTTACAAAAAAAATTCAACACCATGTGCCCATTTCTATAATTCCTTTACATCCATCATCTTAGGAATGTTCTGGACATTATCTCCCTGAAGCCAGAGTGGCTGAATGTGGCTGGGTTACCGCACACTTAGGACGCAACTGCACTTCATACAAGTCAGACTCTTGGCACCCGTGTCTGATTGTTATGCTGAAGGCCAGTGTCACAAATAGGATTTCTCTGTGCATAGGAGCACAATGGTGCAGGATAAAGGTCTTGGAAAACTAATCCTACAAACAATTACGAGCCCTTGAAATAATCACCTGTCTTTGTGGAAGCACAGCATGCCATAATGGTAATTGGTATTGCTTTTATTCTGCTGTAAAATTGCTCAGTGAACTTTTTTTCAGTCTCCCATTTAAAACTGCTTCCATGCTTTAACGGTTTCCCTCTGAGAATTTTTGTTTTCTGAAGTTTCAGTATTTGCTGTTCAGGATTGCTATTTATCTTGGTCATTATCTCACCACTATTAAAATTATTAAATCTGACCAGTATTGTTTTATTTCATTATGCCCACACATTTAGGGTCTTAGTAGGTGGACAATGGATGTTCAGCATACAGATTATTTACTGGCATAATTTTTCTCATACTTCTCCCCTGTCCCCCAAAGAACAATAGGTACTATAATGCTTATACAAATAAAATAAAATAAAATAAAAAATAATAGGAAGTTCCTAAGAAAGCTAGATAAAGTAGACACAGGATATCCTGCTGAGATATTTGTAAAGCAGGACACCAATGATAGAGAAAAAGAAAGCGATGTGAAGATTTTACTACACTAGTCCAGATTCTAGAACGTACGGCAAGGCCAAGGCCCCAGGCAAGAATCAATTGGCTCTTGGAAGAATAGAAAGACTGACACAGTGGGTAATAGGGGAGGAAATGAGAAAGACATCTGAGAAGTCAGCAGGGGCACCTCATGAATCCTAGTGGAGCTATCCACCAGACGGGAGTCATTCATTGCCTCTTTTCTGTGATCTTTGGGCCAAGACACTGTCTTTTGTATGATAATGCTGGCATCTGCAATAGCTAATTCTGATTGTCAACTTGACTGAATCTGGAATCAACTGAGATAAATCTCTAGGCAGATCTGTGAGGGCATTTCTAAGAAGAACTAATTAGGGGAGAAGACCCTCCCCCCAGAGAAGGCAGCATCTCCCAACAACAACCTACTTACAAAGAGCTCTGAGGGAGCTAGCTGTTCTGCTGGTGAATGTACCTAACCTATTGTTGCTGCTGCTGCTGCCTTCCTTCACTGACATCAGCACTCGGCTTCAGCCTTCTGGTGGACTGAAGACCAGTGGCTCTCCAGGAATCTTCCAGGCCTTCAACAGCAGACAGGCAATGCTGATGCATCCAACCTCATGGACTAAGCAGCTACCAAGCTCTCAGGTTACCCAATGTGCAAACTGCCACTTTTAGACTATCCAACTCCTACTGTGGAAGCCAATCTAACAATTCCTTTTATATGTTCATTCTATCGGTTCTGTTCTTCCAGAGGACCCCACTATAGCGTTCTTACCCATAAATATTAGTATTGGCCAGTTGGGTAAGGCAAGATCTAAGTGCACAACGACTGCCTATTCCAACAAGCATATCACTGTTCTCCCCAAATGGAAGAAATCCAATGAGATGAGCCCACTGCCCTGACACTGCTGGGCCTAACTATGTTTGTGTTGGGTCCCCAACCAGGACCAGCAAATACTTAGATGAGGATTTATTCCTGAAGGGATCTCAGTAAGCACCTGGATTTGCTCTAAATCTTAAGGTCAAGGTCTAATTTTCAAGGTTCATTTTCAAAGCCCTTCCCAAAACTTGCCACCAACCTTGAACATTGCTCTTTTCAGGTCTCTGACCATTTATCTAGTTAGTAAGTGATTATAGATTTTAACTTCTGGTCCTGTATCCTTCAAGTCAAAGCACTGGATAAAAGGTACAGCTTACAATCCTGCTTGCTCAGATCTGACCTCTACTATCCTTCAAGACAACCCTGGGCAAGCGCCATGAGACACAACAGAGCCCTTCAGCTGGCTGTGCAATGTTCAACATCTGCAAGCCAGGCTGCCTTTTTCATTTTAGTTAATTGGAAAATAATACTCCACAAGGGCAAAGGGGCTGGTAGGGACAGAGCATTCTAAGGCATGGAGTAGGGGACCTACTCATCCTAACTAAATGTACCTTCATAGCCTGCTCTGGTCCCCACTAAGAGGTGATAGAGTGCTGCCAGAAATGGACTTTATGAGTGGATTAGAGAGCACTGTGTCCCATGGTCTCCAACAAATGAGAGGTGCTTCTCAAAAGAACACTGACCTTCCTGAAGGGGTGTGTAACCTCACTCCCAAACTTTGGACTTCCGTTGTAATTCTCCCTCTGAGACCGTCTCTAAGCTCAGTAAGTGCCAGGCACAGAGGCTGAGGCAGCAAAACTGCCCAGGCTGCAGCCTGGACTGCCTAGTGGGGCTGATTTTGGCTTGTCAGCTTTTCAGTCAACTGATAAATAAAAATACCTATGTGTTTTATGCTGTCTCAGAAATCCAAGCAGCACAAAGTTCTCTTCCTTCCTCCCTTTCCTCTTCTTTCCCTTCCCCTTTATTTTCTGTCCTTCTCTTCCCTTTCTTTTCCTTTCCCTCTCCTCCCCTAGTCTCCTTTCTCTCTCCTTTTTTTTTTCTTTCTTTTTGGAAATTGATTCCTCTGTCTCAGGCTCCCAGATACTAGGATTAAACAGGCCCCACTGTTGGGTCCGAGGTTCGGGAATGATTAGAGACCACCCAGTAAAATTCGAAATTTAGAAAATTTTATTGAAAAGCATTCCAATTCTTGAACGACCAGTCAGGCACAGACTCCAGGAGCCAAAGAATGGAGTCCGGCCCCGACCAACAATGAGTGAGGGGCTTTTATTTGGTACTCTTGAAAAAGCCCGTGCAAACTGGGCGACCTTTGAATTGATTGGATAACTCTGAATTCCTTGTACGGGGGGGAAATTTCATTGGTTATAGTCATCGTCAGCCGCCTGGAATGTCTCAATTTTTCCTTTTACTGTAGGGTGCCCCTTTTGGCCTCTGGATGCCCTTTTATGGTCAGGAATTTTGAGTGGTTTCTGTTAGACTCAGATAAGCAAGGCATGTCCAGGCTTGCCTAATCTTACCCCGTAGTATGGGGCAAGGGAGACTTACAATTTCTAGGAACAGAGACTTAAGGCTGACAAGATGGAGGCTGCTAAAAAAATGGAGCCAGTGTGACCTGGATCCTTCACCCGCCACAACCCAGCAGTACTGCACCTTTCTTAGCTAAAGAAGGGGTGAGGCATAGCAATTAGTCCTTACCACTATAAATGCTATCTCAACTTGACCTAGACCCTTGTGTCTCTGGGAATTTTACCAAGTCTTAAACTGCTTTTGTTTAAATTTTTATTAGCATGGAGTATCTGTATATAACAATACAGTCCCCGTGTTACTATGAGATTCAGATCCCACTCTTTGGCATGCTTATGTCTTACCAGGGCAACTAAGATGCCTGGCATTTCCTGCTTTGCATCAGTAGTAGACAAACGTGACATCTCATGGTTTGGGAAGGCAGTAAATGCCCTTATGGAACAAATCTTAGGATAGATCTGTAAAGGTATTCCTTTCCCTGTCAGGTAAAAGTAAACAATTGCTGATAGACTCTATTATTGTAGCAGGATCCTTGAGTTGAGTCAGGGGCTAAGAACTTGTAATTATTCAGAAGATTCTCCTGCCAATCCATTTCTAGGAACAGTGGAAAACAATGCTTTTGACCCTAGCAGAAGAATCAGTGAAATGGGAGATTAACACAGCAAGTGAAATTTTGATCCAACAAAAGCCGGCTTTTATTCTTTGGTACTGTGCTCCATCAGCCAATCAGCAAAATGCAGACAGCTGCCCCAAAGAGCATATTAAGCACAGTATTTCCTGAGGGCTCCAAATTCAGCCTGATCCAGCTAAACAGGGACACTCAGAGTATTGACTGAGGAAAAGATTTAGAACTGGTTTTGGTGTGTTGATCTCTTTAGTTCAGAAACTCACAACCTTAGTTTCAAATGAACCATAGGGTAGGCAGTCAAAATTTATCAGTGGTTTGGTTCCCTTTCAGAGATGCTGGTTTGGTTGCCTGGATATCTGGATTTAAAAACAAGGGGCTGGAGAGATGGCTCAGTGGTTAAGAGCACTAGCTGTTCTTATGGAGGGCCTGGGTTCAGTTCCCAACACCCACATGGTAGCTAACAACCATCTGAAATTCCATTTCCCTCTTCTGGTCTCTGTGGGCATTGCACATGCACAAGTGAACTTACATATATGCAGGCAAAACACATAAGATTAAAATAAATAAATCCCCAAACAAAGCCAGGTGGCAAATGCCTGTAATTCCAAGAGGATCAGAAGTTCAAGGTCATCCTTAGCTATCATAGTGACAGAGCTTTGATACAGTTTAAGGCCAGCCAGTGTTACATGAGTCTCTGTCTCTCTCTCTCTCTCTGTCTCTCTCTCTCTCTCTCTCCCCCGCCACCGTCCTTTCCTAGTACAAATGCAAGATCCTGCTGGGCTGGAGAGATGACTTAGTGATTAAAGGTGTTTGCTGTTCTTTCAGAAGACCCAAGTTCAGTTTTTAGCATCTCTCTTCTAGCTTCCATGGGTACCTACACACAATGGCATATAGGCAAACAGAGAGAGAGAGAGAGAGAGAGAGAGAGAAATAAATCTTTAAAAAAAAAATCAAAACCCAGAAAAAAGGAAATCTTGAATGACCTTCTCTTTAGAGAGTCACAATAAAAGCACTGAGTTCTGATGTGACTTAGCCTTTGTGTCTCTCCATTCAATTTCCAAATTTCCATCTGGAAATTGGCTGAGCAAAGAATTAGGTCTGCTCTTATCAATCAATTATGGATCAATTATGGTATTCAGGTAAAATCATGAAACACAAACATGACAACTGGGGCTCTTTCCAGAAAATGGGAACTTTACACCAGACAGCCATCCTAACTGATGCCTGCTTCGATTACTCAGGTGTGTGAGCTTCTATCTTACAACTGATGAATGACAGAGTCAAAGGCAAAAATGCACAGAAGACACTGCTTGGTCAAACAATTTTAATCAAGTTCATGGTCAGCAATAGAAGTGCAGTTCCATGCAAAGTCCTAGACTTTATATGTTGAAACTGGTTTTCACTGTCTTTATTTATAAGGTGTTGAAGGTGGGACCCATTCTTGAATCTTCTTTCTAGTGGTGGAATAAGGTACATACTGTTCCGGAGTGCCACTCACGTTGAATTTATGGTTTGCCCAGATGAATTTACGAGCAGTCGGTGGTTTTGTTGTCGGAGGGTCATCAGTCATGCAGTGAAGCCAACGATGCCTTAAAGGGGGAAAAAGCCCTAGTTATGGTATAAGGATCAATCAGGTAGCACAACATAAAGTATCTAAAAAAAAATCTTTGCACATGATAGGTACCCAACAAATATTAGCTCTGGCAATTAACATTCATCTATCTCAGCAAATCTAAGGAATCAGCCAGGTACATCACTTTTATATATCTTAAATTAAGAAAAAAATGATGCCAATTAAATTATGATACAATGTTACATATAATATGGATCCTAATTGTAGAGATAAAAATGTTACTTTAAGGGCTGGAGAGATGGCTTGGCGGTTAAGAACACTGGTTGTTCTTGCAGAAGACCTGGGTTCAAATCCCAGCAGCCACATGGCAGCTAACAACTGTCCGTAACTCCAGTTCCAGGGGATCTGACAGCCTCTT
>NW_008337073.1:4378764-4380072 GCF_000622305.1 Nannospalax galili | reverse complement strand
GGCTGTCAGATCCCCTGGAACTGGAGTTACCAACAGTTGTTAGCTGCCATGTGGGTTCTGGTATTCGAACCCTGGTCTTCTGCAACAACAGCCAGTGTTCTTAACTGCTGAGCCATTTCTCCAGCCCCTAAATAAAATATTTTCTTTTAAATATTACTTTAGCTCACCTCCCTCTGCTTCCCTGGGCTGCACAACCCACCAGGCTCTTTCCTGGATGCCAGCGCTGACCTTTCAGGTTCCTGATCCCCAGGAGTCCTTGGAGCCTCTTCCTGCCCCCATCACCTTTTGCATCTCTGGGTGACAGGACCACCAACTGCCTTAGACCAGCATCTTTCCTGGGCCCTGCTCCCACACCAGTCCAACCCCCAATTCCTGAGGCCAAAATCTTTCCTGCAGGAATCTAGACATTAGGAGAAATCCTGAGAGCATCTGATCCTCATGTGACTTGGGCCATTGTGGGAACTCCTGAAGACAAAAGTAATTTGGCCACTCCAAAATAAAAATAAAATCAAAAGAGAGAACTTGAAGCTTAAAGGAATCAGCTTTTCAAGCACAAAAAGAACAACAAAGACACATAAAGTTTACAAAAAGAAATAGGCCTAAACTTGAAGGCTTAAGTCTCACACAATAATCAGAAACTACAAAAGAAATTCACATGTCAAAATCACACAGAAAAAATAATAACATGTAAAACCAAAATATCCCCACCAAATACCAGTAATCCTCTAGAGGAGCACAATGAGAACCCCCCAGAGACAATGCAGGACATGGAACTCAAAAGAAGAATGATGAATATGATAAAAGAATTCACTGAATTTAAAGAACACACAAACAAGGTAATCATAGAGCTGACGGAAGATAGGGATAAACTTCTGAATGAATTCAGAAAAGAGCTAGAAATATTGACGAATATACAGGCTGAAATGAAGAAGGAAGTGAAACACTCAGTAAGCCAATTAGAAACAACAGGAGAAAGCCTCACAAATAGGCTGAATTAAATGGACGACAGAGTATCAAGACTGCAAGATAAAGTGGACAAACTAGACCACTCAGGCAAAGATTATGAAAAATTTAAGAAATCACAAGAATAGAATAAGCAGGAATTGTGTGACACCATAAAAAGACCAAACTTACGAATCGTAGGCATACAGGAAGGAGAAGGATCCCAAAATAATGGCATGGACCAGATCTTCAACAGAATCATGGAAGAAAATTTCCCAAAATTAAAGAAAGACATGCCCATACAAATACAAGAAGCACATAGAACACCAAACAGACAGGACCAGAAAAGAAACTCTCCACGGTACA
>NW_008337073.1:4377077-4378663 GCF_000622305.1 Nannospalax galili | reverse complement strand
AAACAACAAGCCACATAAAAAGGAAAACGCATTAGGATTTCAGCTGACTTTCCAGTGCAAACTATGAAAGCCAGAAGAGCCTGGACCAAAGTAGTCCCAGTTTTAAATGACCAAAGATGCCAACCCAGATTACTATACACAACCAAAATGTCTATTATAGACAAAGGGGAAAGAAAAATTTTCTATGACAAAAATGGGCTGAAGGAATTCATGTCCACACAACCAGCCCTTCAGAGAGTTCAGGAAGCAATACAAAGAGCTGAAGAAATGAATGACCATACCCAGGGGTTGAGGAAAGAAATTCAATGAAGGTATAACTGTGGAAAAGTACAGCTATATCAAGATTGTAAACAGAAATAAACATGAGAGCATTCAATACTCATCTCTCATTAATAACTTTAAATATTCACGGACTAAACTCCCCAGTCAAAAGACGACTAGGTGAATGGATTAAGAAACAAAACCCATCTTTTTGTTGTCTGCAAGAAACTCATCTCACTTTCAAGGAGAGATGCTATCTTAAAGTAAAAGGATGGAAAACATATACCAAGCAAATAGTACTAAGAAAATAGGAGGCATTGCAATTCTAATCGCTGACAAAATAGACTTTAAACTAAAACTAATCAGAAGAGATAAAGAGGGCCACTTCATTCTGGTCAGAGGAACAATAAATAAGAAAATATTACAATCATGAACATATATTCACCAAACTCTGGTGCACCCAACTTCATAAAAAAATACTACAGGACTTTAAGACCCAGATTAATCCCAACTCATTAATAGTAGGGGACTTCAATACCCCCACTGTCTCCATTAGATAGGTCAACAGCAGAGAGTTAACAGACAGACATCTGAATTAAACAACACCATTTATCAAATGGACCTAAGATACATCTACCGAGTATTCTACCCAAGCACCAAAGGACATACTTTCTACTCAGCACTCCATGGAACCTTCTCCAAAATCGACCATATACTGGAGCACAAAACAAACCTCAAGAAATAAAAAAGATTGAAATAATTCCATGCATTCTATCAGACCACAATGCAATAAAGCTTACAATCAACACCTGAAAAAGCCCTAATCATCACATGAACATATGGAGGTTAAACAACACACCCCTGAATGATGAATAGGTCAAAAGAGAAATTAAGAAAGAAATAAAAGTATTCCTGGAACTAAATGAAAAGGACAATACAACACGACAAAACCTCTGGGACATGCTGAAAGCTATCCATAGAGGGAAGTTTATCACTCTAAGTGCCTACATCAAAAAATCAGAACACAAATAAATGACTTAACATTGCAACTCAAGACGCTTAAAAAGCAACAAAAAAATGAAACCCAAACCCAGTAGACAAGAAGAAATAACAAAAATCAGGGCAGAAATTAGTGAAATTGAAATGAAGAAAACAATACAAAGAAGCAACGAATCTGCAAAAAAACAGAACACAAATAAATGACTTAACATTGCAACTCAAGACGCTTAAAAAGCAACAAAAAAATGAAACCCAAACCCAGTAGACAAGAAGAAATAACAAAAATCAGGGCAGAAATTAGTGAAATTGAAATGAAGAAAACAATA
>NW_008337073.1:4374706-4375439 GCF_000622305.1 Nannospalax galili | reverse complement strand
ATGTTCAGCAAATGATTCTGGCAAAACTGGATCTCCACCTGTAGAAGAATGAAACTAAACCCCTATCTTTCACCTTACTCAAAAGTCAATTCCAAATGAATCAAAGACCTCAATGTAAAGCCTGAAACTCTGAAACTATTAGAAGAAAACTTTGGGAAAATCCTACAAGATATATGTGTAGGAAAGGACTTTCTAAACCAGACATAAATTGCTCAGGAAACAAGGTCAAGAATTAACAAATGGGACTTCATAAACTAAAAAGCTTCTGTACATCCAGGGGGCTATGAGGGAAGTGAACAGAAAATCTACAGAATGGAAAAAAATCTTCACCAGTGACACATCTGACATAGGTTTAATATCTAGAATATATAATGAACTGAAAAAATAGAGAATCAAGACAAGAAGTAACCCAATTAAAAGATGGGCTAGGGCCGGGTGTGGTGGCGCACGCCTTTAATTCCAGCACTCGGGAGGCAGAGGCAGGCGGATCTCTGTGAGTTTGAGGCCAGCCTGGTCTCCATAGAGAATCCAGGCAAGCTGGGGCTACAGGGAGACCCTGACTCAAAAAGACCAAGAAACAAAAATAAAAAAGATGGGCTAAGGAGCTGAACAGAGAGTTCTCAAAGAAGAAGTAAAGACGGCTATGAAGGATCTTAAAAGATGTTCAACATCACTAATAATCAGGGAAATGCAAATTAAAACCACTTTAAGATTTCATCTTACCCCAGTCAGA
>NW_008337073.1:4359403-4373431 GCF_000622305.1 Nannospalax galili | reverse complement strand
CCAGAAGATGGACTTGAACCAGTGTCCAGTCTGCAAAGAGGAGGGTCAACACAGAGAAAACATTTCCTCCATGCTTCTAAGTGAAGCCCAGGTCAAGCAGGACCTCTTATCTTCACGTAGATGGAACTGGTAAAAGCCTGAGGAGCCAGGGGCTCCCCCCAAGCCCATATGACCCCTGAGAAACAGATCCTCGTATGACCTTAAAAGTAATAATATATTGGTTTATTTGGGCCAACTGTATGGCCTTAAACACCCAAAAGGAAAGTATAGCCAAAGATTAAAGGGGCCAATATAATTTCTTAAGAGTCCATATGCCTAATAAGCAACAATGCCAGATAGGAGATACCTTCTTTTGAGTTGGCGGCCATGGTGGCCAAAGGGACTCCCAGATAGTAACCCAGCATAGAACTGGGAAAATGAACATCAGACTCCAATCTTATTTAAAGGAATATTGACAACTGATTGCTGCTAGATGAGGAACAGCTGACCTTCCTAAAACAAAGACCTCTAGATAGGCTGACTAGATTCACCAGATGGACAAGTAGTAGGGAATGGCTTGGGGTGCCAACAACACAGTAGACAGTAGCAGGGGTATCAGAGTATAAGGGCTCTAGTGGGGGGAGGGAGGCTCTGGGAGGGTGCCATCTGGGAAGTGGGCGTATAGTTGAGTAAGATGGCTTGGGATGTTCTGTGTGATATACACACACACACAAAAAAAAAAATCAACAATTTTTTTAATGTATTATATTTGAGAAGGAAGTATGGAAATTAACATCATGTTAATTGGTAGAGGTGATAAACATTACCATTGAAATCTACCCGATGACTTTATTGACATACACAGGTACCAAGGATCTAAGTGCAACCAGTTATGACTACTAATAATCAGATAGATACATACAGATTAGAGATGCATGCACCAACAACTCAGTGTTAGTAGCAAAAACAATGAGTCTTTCTGCAAGGAACAATATATTCTAAAATGAAATGGAGATCTTTTTTAAAGGTTAAAAAACTCATTCAATTTTATGCCTTACAGGGCTTATACTGAATTCAATATTGTGTAACTGTATTAACTCAACTGTGAACCTAGAAACTTGCACCCACGTGTGAAAGAGATGTACTCTTGCTCTGGAGTGTGCTACTGAATATGTTAAACCTATAGTGAAATGTTTCCTCTAATCATGTAGTTATTAAAAATGAAAAAAAATGATTAAAAAAAATAATTAGTAGATGTGAAAAACATTACCATTAAAATCTACCTGATGACTTTATATCTATGCTTAGATGCCAAGGAGCTCAGAAAATAACCGACTGTGACTTGTAATAATCAGATATATAGAGATTAGAAACACATGTGCAAACATCATACTGTCAATTGCATTTAAATGAATTTTTCTGTAACTGTATTAATTCAACTGTGAACCTAAACTTTTATAGGCACTTTTGAAAGAGATGTATCTTTGCTATGGAATGTGTTACTGAATATGTTAAAGCTGTAATGAAATGTTTCTTCTAAAAAAAAAAACAATAATAATAATAATTTTTTTTTAAAGTGTAACAGATGAAAGCAAACCCAGAGAGGTCCTTTCTATACCATTTTCTTGCTCCCTAATAAAAAACTATGTGTGTTCTGCAAAAAAAAAAAAAAAAAAAAAAAAAGTTACCTTAGAGTTTATTATATACAGTGTTAGTATTAGAGGTTAAGAGTTGATTCTGGATTTTTAATGTGCTCAGGTCACTCTGACTCACACAGCCTGTTTGAAACCCAGGCGGATCCCGCAGAAGAGGAGGATCACTGCACGCATCTTCAAGTCAAGGTGGAGTCTAAACAATGTAGAATATATAATCTGTTGCATTAAAAATAATGTATTTTGAGCCAGGCGTGGTGGTGCATGCCTTTAGTCCCAGCAGTTGGGAAGCAAAGGCAGGCAGATCTCTGTGAGTTCAAGGCCAGCCTGGTCTACAGGACAGCCACGGCTACAGGGAGACCCTGTCTCAAAAAAAACAACAACAAAAAAAGAATGTATTTTGGGAATGGGGATTTCCTAGCACATGTCCAGACTTTGATGGGGGGGGTGGGGGTCAGGGGGAACACACCTGCAATTCTGGCTACTCCAGAGGCTGAGATAAGAGAACTGCTTGAGCCCAGGAGTTTCCGGCCAGTCTAGGCAACAGGAGACCCTGCTCATATAATAAGCATACAATGTTTAAGATTCAAATCAGCCAGGCATGGTGCCGCATACCTTTAGTCCCAGCATTCAGGAGGCAGAGGCAGGCAGATGTCTTGTGAGTTCAAGGCCAGCCTGGTCTACATAGTGAGTTCCAGGTCAGCTGGGGCTACAGGGAGGCCCTGTCTCAAAAAGACCAAAAAAAAAAGACTCAAATGAAACTTTGATAAAAATGTAGTTAGTTATAGCTGGACACTACTATGTATGTGTAACAATGCTGCTAAAAATTCATTACATTCCTTCTTTAAAAGTAATTGACTAGTTACACAGAACAATCAATACTGAATAGCCATGAATAGTCAGTCCTCTATTATATCTTTTTTTTTTTTTTGATGGTCAAATTAGGAGTCCTTTATTAATAGACAGCAATCAGTGAGGGGGCAAATGCCCAAAAGAACTCTCAACCCTGAGGAGAAGCAGGGCAGGGTTCATAAAGCTTAAAAGCACAATTATATCATGCCAGGGGTAAAACCAATAACCATAGTTATATCAGATCACCATAGTTAACACCATAATCTGTTTTTGCCTAGTCCTCTATTATGTTTTAAAAATAAAATAGGTGTTAATCACCTTACTGATTCACAAAATTTTTCTTTATTTTCTTAATACTAGAGACAGTTTGTCATTTGAAGGGACTGAGACTCAGGATACAATTCTAAAAGGAGAAGGGCTTCCAAAAGTGCCTTGAACGTTAATAGAATGAGAACATAATTTCCAGGGCTGGGAGTATACCTTAGCAGGAACTTTTCAGTTCCTTAAAAAGCTAAAAACTAATCTGGGCATGGTGGTACACTCCTGTAATTACAGCATTAATGAGGTTCAGGTAGGAGGATCAGGAACTCAAAATCAGTCTGGGCTACATTAGCAAGACCCTGTTAATAAATAAGTAAATAAATACCACAGTCCCAATTAATATATATTTTGGTTTCAAAGGATATCTGATTGAATTTCAAAGGGGATGAGCAGATGGCTCAGTGGCTGACCACCTGAGTTCAATTCCCAGAACCCACATGGTGGAAGAGAACTGACTCCACAGGTTGTCCTCTGACCACCACAAATACCATGGCAAGCACAAATACATACACATTTATATATGTACTAATAAATAAATGTAAATTTCAAAGGATATTTGATGGAAGGTTTCAGAAACCTGGCCCCAAAGCTGGGTCCATGGAATAGAAATGGATGAGCCTAGCAATGAGAAAGGACTCTAAATTCAAGCGACAAAAAGCAAAAGAAAGCAGAAAGCCGAGCTGAGACACCCACACAGTAAAGGAGGCAGAGAAAGAAGCCATCATCAGATCCTCAAGATCCTGGAGCTCATGAAATCAAGATTCACTGTGGGAAAGGAAATAAGCTGCACAGTTACAATCACTTAGCTGCAAGGGAAAGGGTAATAGAAAAAGGTTCCAGGGAAACAAGTAAAAGTAAAGCTAATGAGAAAAACTTACCATGCTATGTAAGTAAAGGTTTGTAGCAGCAATTGATGGATACTGCTGAACAACTTATAAAACTCAATAAAAACAGAGCTATATATATATCACCATTCCTATTTGAGTCCAAAGATAATTATATCATGATCCACTAATATAATGAAGAACAAGGAGGCCTGTTCAAGCTTGTCTGTCTTACATCCTCTAAAGGAAACAGGATCACTCTAAGTGACCAAGACCAACAAGCCAGGATCATTAACAGAATATTGAAACCCTTGTGGCTGCTGGTAGTGAGACAGGCTCTACCAACCACACAAAGAGGGATTAGCTGTCATAGTAAGACTGTCCCTTACTAAAGCGTTTTACATGAGCTTAAGGCACAGCAGAAATATTTGACTTTTGCCTCACTGCATCAGCTTAAGGAGCTAAAGCTATCTTTTATTTCAAATTAATTGTCAAGACTGCTGAAGGTTAAAATGATATTTAAGAAACCAGAGTCCAAAGCTTATATGTGCCTGTTCGGTTGCTTAAGTGAGGAACTGAGAAACAGAAAATGCTGGAATAGAAGGTAATTTAATCATATTTGAAAATGTTAACCCTAGTAAGGATACAGGTAAGCATCAGAGAATGAACAACCAATAATCTTGCAATCATTATGACAAAGAACAAGGAAATACAAGAAATAAGAAAATGTTTATAGCCTGCCAGGCTCACATGACCATTCTGGTTTTGGTATGACTATTAAATAAAGGGCAAAGAAATCTTACCTTTTAGATTTACACACCAAAGTATTTTACTTGAAAATATTTTCAAATGGGCCATACTTATGCTAATTACTTAAAGATGCCAGTGTGCTGGGAACAATGTCTACAAAACCGGTGACTCATATTATCTCAAGACAAAATAGTTAAGATTACTCTGATAGTGAGACTGCAGGTAAGGGCACGAGCAGAAAGGCGAAAGTTACAAATGCAAAAGAAAAGAGTATTTAATGAACAGATACATTTGGGCTAAAATCAGTGCTCAAATATATTGAAGATGTGTCAAAACAATTAGAAACAAAAATATTAATTCATAATTACTGTAATCCTGCCTATTGCATCTATCTAACATAAATTGATATAAATTTAAAAAAATCAAACATAGTTCATTATAGGATGCATTTACACTGAAGGACACTTGGGTACAAACACCTGAATGAATAGGACTTAGGATGTATGGCAGAGTGCATGGGGTTTGGTGGGTCAATGGGGAGGGTATAGATGGGGGAGGCGGTCTGGATTTGATTGGGAAATATCACATGACATTTTAAAAGCTCAATAAAAAATTTAAAATTTAAAAATTAAAATGATAATTTAAGCATACAGTTAAAAAAAATGAAAAAAAACAAGATGGCCAACCCAAACATAGTGGCTATTATTTAATTAAATGCAATTTGAATCAAAACCAGTGGATTCTTCTTCAGAGTCTGACAATATAATTCTAAAATCAGATAGAGTGTAGCCAAGAAAATTCTGAGAACTGGTTAACAGTCAGGAAGACAGGCACTAACAGATATTAAATGGAAGTCTCAAACAGAATGGTATAAAACTTGGTACAAAAGAAGAGCAATGAAAGGGATGCTCCCCAGACTCCAACAAAAAGAAGGAAACATAAGGAAAGGCTGGAACTGCAAACCGTTGGGCAAATGAAAATTTTTCAACACACTGCTAGGATGAAAAGAAAAATCTAGATTTCTTATCATACATCAAATAGATTCCAGATGGATTGAAAGTGCTTAAATAAGCCAGGCATGGTAGTGCATGCCTTTAGTCCTAGCACTTGGGAGGCAGAAGCAGGCGGATCTTTGTGAGTTCGAGGCCAGCCTAGTCTATATAGTGAGTTCCAGGACAGCTGGGGCTACAGGGAGATCCTGTCTCAAAAAGATTTTTTTTAAAAAGTGCTTAAATATAACGAGATAACTGATCTTCTGAAACAAGTAGGGAGACAATAAGCATCTAAAACACTTTAAAGTATAGTTTAGGGGCTGAAGAGATGGGTGAATGGTTAAAAGTGCATGCTGCTCTTGCAGGTTCCCCACACTCACAGACAGCTCTCAACTGCCTATAACTCTAGCTCCAGGGGGATCTGATGCCTCTGACCTTTATGGGCACCTGCACTCACATATTTATACCCCCCACAAACACATGCATAATTAAAAAAAATAAATAATAATAACAAATAAAGTTGGGCATGGTGAAGCATGTCTTTAATCCAGAACTTAGGAGGCAGAGGCAGGCAGATCTCTGTTAGTTCCAGGCCAGCCTAGTCTACATATCAAATTCCCTGGCTATTCAGGGCTACATAATGAGACCATGTCTCAAAGTAAATAAATAATATACTAAATCATTTTTAAAGGTATAGTTTATTTAAAACAACAGTCATTGGAATTATAAGAGGCAAGTTCCGGGGAGAGATGGCTCAGTGGTTAAGAACACTGGCTGTTCTTGCAGAAGACCGTGGCTCGAATCCCAGCACCCATATGGCAACTAACAACGGTCTGTAACTCCAGTTCCAGGGGATCCAACAGCTTCTTCTGTCTTCCGTGGGCATCACGACATGGATGCACTTACCTACATGCAGGCAATACATGCATACACTTAGAATAAAAATAATAAATAAAATATTTTTAAAAAGAGGCAAGTTCCATTAAGCTATAAAAGCTTGCATTGACCAGACTCTAACTAAAAAAAAAATTTCTTCCAAAACAGGTTCTGAAAAATAATCAAAATTTTATTTCATTTATTTGATAATCAGGGTAACAAAAAACAAGACAGAAAAAATGAAAGGACAGAAAAATGTTTTATATTGATCAACTATCTATAATGGGCATTTAAAATCATTTTATCAAACTAACTGCTATGGATTTCTTTTCCAGGACCATTCTTAATATACAATTAATGAAAGTAAAAGTTTTAATTATTTAAATTATTTATTTTATGTCTATTAGTGTTGGCTGCATGTACATAAGCGCACCCATGCCATGCAATGTCTCAGAAGGCAGAAGGTGTTAGATTCTCTGAAACTAGAGTTCCAGATGGTTGTGAGCCACCATGTGGGTAATGGGAACTGAACCCAGGTCCTCTGTAAAAGCAGCTGGTGCACTTAACCACTGAGCCATCTCTCCAGCCCCTAAAAATTTTATACATACGAGGTGGTAAATGTTTGTCAAAAATCTTTAGGTATGAGTATATGTATAGGTGTAAGTGCTTATGTTTGTCTATAAGTGCTTATGTCTTTATACTTTCTATATATAGATGTAAAATTGGCTTATAAGTAAAAGCTTGTGTAAACTAAAATTGTTAAATTAGGCCAAACTCCTTTCAGGTCATAGTATAACAGGAGACATTTCACCAAAGGCTCCCTTCAGCCTGGAGGGACCTTCTAGACACCTGCTGTGCTGCAACATTTGAGGAGATGAATGCTTGGTTCACATTTCTCAGCTTAGACTTGTACCCACTTCTACTGAGGACACCACCTAGTGGACTTCAGAAAAGCTGGATGAGATACAAAGCCAGCTATATCAACAACTGGGTGCCCTAAGTAAGTAAACTCAAACTCCTTTTAACAACATTTACAATTCCCACTTTTATATTTCTTAAATTCTTTTGTATCTAAGTGTTTTTTTTTTAAGTCTAAGATATTTGGAATTTGATATACTCCTAAGTGGTAAAAATGCTAATCTTGGTTTTAGTCAAGCTACAAATGAGGATAATATTATTTCCTTACTGTCGTGTTTTTGTTTTGATTGTTTTACTCAGGACCTCCTCAATCTAGGTTAAAACTGTGATTTCTAGTTTATCAAAATATCCCTTTTCCTCATCTGCTGCCTTTACTTCTTTAGGCCATCCTGTGTTCGTGACAATTTTAACCTTGGGTATAATACTCCTTTATATATCTCACGTAAATGTTAGGTCAAATACAGAGGACAGAAAATGTATTTCAACAAATCAGACCCAGAACCTGATGGCAAATAGACTTGATATAATCCAACTGTTTTTCTTTCTCTGAAAATTGCTTTCCTGACTACTCTGCCACATTATATCATATCCTAGCAACACAGGACAAGATATTTGGCCTTTATCTACAGAAAATATGATGCGTGGCCAACAGGGGGAACTGTGAACTGAAGTTCCCAGAAAAAAAAAACAACACACCTATGTTAAAGACTCTTTAAGGCCAAGTGACTAACTGTGGAAAGCTTCAAGGTTACAGGATGGAAGCTAAATTTATCTTGAGCTATCTTTGGTCCTCTAAATAGTAATTTATTGCCCACCTCTGTATGAGACTATTAGGGAAACCTTTTAAAATGTACAGAGACCCCTAGCTTTCAGCCTAAATACCAGGGTGGTCGTCCCTTTCAGCTAGAATTGGTTCTCCAGGTTTTCATGGTGAAAATGGGTTATATTATAATCTTAGTAATGATCCTAATAGTCTTTGGACCTTGTGTGCCTAACTGCTGTCTTAAGTTCAACTTCCTCCCTTTACAGTGGACCCATCCTCAGATGGTCCAACCGCAATCTAACTCCATCTATATAGGTCCCTTTGATTGTCCCCCAGGGCCCAAAAGTCAGCAAAAGTGGAAACCCTAAACCCCTCTATACCCCATTTTTTCCATATCAAGCTGGATTAATAAATGGCCATCTCCTAAATGATTTTAGGATCCTACCACTTGGCAGGGGAATGTTAGGCAGCTAGATAAGCATTAGCAGGCTTAGAGCCCATTGAGGATAGATTCCTCTCTCACATTGGCTGTGGATTCCACCTCCTATTTACTATATGAAAAGGTTGAGGTATTGGGCATTTGTTAAGTCTCACTGAGGGAAAGCTACTTCCTCTTGGTTAGAAGAATGAAATCCGAGTTCTGCTTGTAACCCTGGATGGAGACGTAAGAGTCTAATCTGCCCCAAAGATCAAAACATTGCATATAACTGTTCCCTCCCTGCCAATCACCTGGTCAGGAGACCAGCTGTGAGGAAAGCTTATTCACTTGAAAATGTGCCAAGAAGATGGGAGTAATAATTATTACGGTAATGAGACAATGTGCTTACATATTCTAGGCAGCCTCCTTCAGTTGAGTTGGTATAGATCACTGCTAAGCCTGCCCACTTTTCTTTTCCCCCTTTCTATCTTTTCTTTGGATACAGACCAAAATCTAAAGCATATTTGCCTGAAACTCCGAGCTTTCTCGCTGTTTTCTTTGAAGAGCTACCTCTGCCCCCACAATGCCACTAGCACTTTGCAGACTTCCAGTTGACCACACCTTCAAAGGTAAAACTTTCTTCCTCTTTTCCATCTCCCTCCTCCCAGAAACTGCTTGGATTTATAGCTCATCCCATCTGTCCTGTGTTTTTTTCCTCAAATGTTAATAAAATGGTCTTTGAGCTTTAAAAAAAAAAAAAAAAACTGCTCTGATGTAACATGGGTCAATATATTTATCTGCATAACATACATATATATTCAAAGAACATGAAGGACCACTCCTTAGCTCAATATTGAAAGTAAAGAGCCACTGTGAACTAATCCCAGCACTTGGGAGGCAGAGGCAGATGAATCTCTGTGAGTTCCAGCCAGCTGGAGCTATAGGGAGATCCTGTCTCAAAAAAGACCAAAAAAGAAAGAAGCTACACCTACAGTAAACACAGCTTGCTAAGTGATCAATTAGAACTTCAGTAATTGTGGGGCTGCAGGTCTAGAACCAAGTATCTTGGGCCATTTTAACCCCTTAAATAGTCATTTAGTCATTGCCGGGCTACAGGGCGATCCTGTCTCAAAAAAAAAAGTTATCTATTGCTGACGTTTGTGATCTAACATCCTGTGACTATTAGGTAAATCCTTTGGAATGTATGAGCAGACCTCTATCTTTTGCCAACCCCAAAGCTAAGAATGTCAGAGATAGCATCTGATCCTATAGCAGAGTTTTCCCTGCTTTGCTGTAACCTGCCGACATGATGGACCTACCAGTGCATTTGAAAAGTGTGTTGATTTAGGACTTTCTTTGTTCTGTTACTATAAAAACTTCACAAAACTGTTACCATGTTTGGAACATGGAATCTGAGGTAGTCTACACCTGTGTTCCCAGGCTATGGCAATTCATATCTGGCCTAGAATAAACTACTTCTTATCCTCTTTTGAGGTAAGAGCTGTTTATTTTATGTTGACATCATTTTTTAATGCTGATAGATCTTACTAAAGTTTAAAGTGCCTGTGTCCTAAAACACAGCAAACAAGATTAAAGCCTAAAAGAATATACAGAAGATCCACCTGCCATTACAAATCAAAAAGAAAATACCAAACATCCAACAGAAAATGGGACAAAAGATATTAAAGATGTCATAAAAGAAAAAAGTTAAAATAACAAAAAAAGTTCAAAAAATGCAAATTAAAACAAGTGGTAGAATGTGTGCTTAGCACACACTGAATTCAGTACCCATCACCCCCCAAAAAAACAAAACAAAAAACCTTTTACTTGCTAAACTGGGTGGCAAAGATCTTTTTAAAAATACTACCCTCAATATTAGTAAAAGAATATTAGAAAAGTGTGAAGAGAAATCAACACATTTACATATATTGGTGTTTTGAAACAGGGTCTTGCTAAGATAGCCCAGGCTGGCCTCAAATTTGCAGAATCCTCCTGCCTCAGCCTCCAAGGGGATGGCACACACAGGGATTACAAGTGTGTGCCATCCCCTCCTGACCCCTACCTCACTTATGGGTGAATGCATTTATCCTGAGACTATAAATAAACCTTTTTAGAGGACAGTTTGGCAATGGGCATAAAGAATTTCTAGGGCACATATACTGTATTTAACAATCTTGCTTATAGGAGTCTGCCTTAAGGAAACAAGGAGACCTAGGCCAAATGCTTATGTACCAAGAGGATGTTGTGGATTCATGGCACATTCACAGGACAGAGGACTAAACTATCACTATAAATTACAGTATATGACTATTCTATCTCTTGGGAAAATCAAAGCATATTGTTTGGTTAATTTTTAAATGATACTTAAATAGCATTTATAAATCATGGGTACTGTTCTAAACATTTCAAAACATTAACTCATTTATCCTCATAACAACTCAAGAAGTAGATATTATAATTATAATTTAATAAATGGGGAATCCAATGTACCAAGAGTTTAAATAATCTGCCCAAGGTAGTAAAGCAAGGATTTAAGCCCAGGCTGTCAAAAAAGTCCAATGACATTAATAATTAAACCATGGGCTAGAAAGATGGTTCAGTGGCCAAGAGTGCTTCCTGCTCTCCAATGGACTCAGTTCAGTTCCTAGCACCCACATCAGATGGGTCACACACACACACACATAAAAACCAAACTCTTGGGGCTAAAGAGATGGTTCGGCAGTTAAGAGCGTTTATGCTCTTGCAGAGGACCTGGGTTTGGATCCCAGCATCCACGTGGCAGCTCACAACCATCTGTAACTTCAGTTTTTGGGGATAATCCAATGCCTTCTGGCCTTTGAGGGCTTCTGCTCATGTGGTACACATAAACTCATGTAAGTACACACACATATACATAAAAATAAATAAATAAAATTAAAAGTTTTAAAAAATAAACCAAAAGGATACATGTATATAGAAAAGATCAGAATAATATGCATCAAAATGTTACCAGTGGTTGTTTCCATCTAGTGGGATAATAGGTTGCTTACTTCCTTTGCTATTTTCTGGAATTTCTATAATGAACATACAAAACAAGAAGCAAGCAAGTATATTAAAAAGAAAAATCCTTGCCGGCGTGGTGGGCACGTCTTTAACCCCAGCACTCGGGAGGTAGAGGCAGGTGGATCTCTGAAAGTTCAAGGTCAGTCTGGTCTACATAGTGAGTTCCAGGCCAGCTGGGTCTATGGGGTAACCCTATCTCAACAACAGACCAAAAGAGAGAAAGAGGGAAAAAAAAAAATCCTTAATGAAACCAATTCAGGAAACGGTGTGTAAACCCTATCCAAGTCATCTGTCATTGTTCTGAGATGATAAATAGGCTCCATCTCCTCTAACTTCACTTCATCCTACTTAAGGCAATATCTGAAACAAACTCACTCCCTCTAAATTACTCAAATGTTTAGCAGCAAACTGTTTCTCTCAATCTACCTTAATGGCAAATTTCTTTCTAAATCAATTCTACAATGTAATGTCTTTCACTAAATATTTGTGAACAGTTCCTTGTTCACAAAGATTAATACATAGTTTATTTCCACATCCAAGTATGGAAAAGTCCATCAACTTATCTTTGTAAAATGTAAAAATCCATTTTAAACAAAGCACTGAACAGCAAACTATATTTATTAAAGTTTAATTTTAAAAATCAAAGCTGAGTGTGATGGTACATGCCTGTAATCCCAGCACTGGGAGGTAGAAGCAGAAGGATTCCTAGTTCAAGGCTAGCCCCAGTTATCTAGCAAGGTAATGGAATCTTCCATTCCTGGGTGTGAAACTGTTCTTGCCCTCAGAGGTTAGAAGAGGGCATCAGGTGCCCTGGAACTGGACTCACAGATGTTGTTAGCCACTGTGTGGGTGCTGGGAATCAAACCTGGGTCCTCTGTAAGAGCAGCCAGTGCTCTTAACCACTGAGCCATCTCTCCAGCCCCCAAGTCTAAAACTTTTTGAGTGTCTCCATTGATGTTCAGATTTTGCAGTACTTTGAATTTTGGATTGGGATGCTGGACCTGCAGTCTATACAAAAATCAGAAGCAGTTTCAGTCCCAAGCATTTTGGATAAGGGATATTCACCCTGTACACCCAAAAGAGGAAAGATTGAGCAAATACATCAAAAAAGGGGACAATATTCTTTGCTGTTGACAGCAATTTATTTATTGAATACTTTTAAATTGAATCAACGGGAAAAAGTGCTAACAAGGAGAGGCTGAAATTTGAATGGAATTCAAAAGTAAATCTATGGTCAAATTAATTTTTTTTCTTTTTTGAGACAGTCTCACTATGTAGCTCTGGCTGGTCTGGAACTTGCTATGTTTACTACCCTACCTTCAAACTCACAGAGATCTACCTGCCTCTGCCTCCTGATTGCTGAGATCAAAAGTATGAACCACCATGCCTGGCCTGGTCAAATTAATTTTTAAAAATCATAAAGGAGTCATTTTTGGATTAAATATTTAAAAGTAAAGAAAACTGTCTCACTCAACAAAAATGTGCCAGGAACTGTTTTAGCATGGTAGTTGGGGAAAAAAACAAGAAATTAAATAATATAAAACACCAGGCAAAGGTATAGGTCAGTAGAGGAAGGAGACAGTATGAGAGGGGGTGCAGGCCTCTTCCCTACAGGGCAGTTGGGGGAGCCACACTTAATAAAGTGAAAGTGTCAGCCATGCAAGACCTACAGAAGGAGCTCACAGTTTAAGAAAAAGTGGGGTCAGTGAAGCCAAACCCAAGTCAGCAGGATAGAAACCAGGACAGTGTGTTGAGCCAGAAAGGACTGAGATCATATACACCTTGTAGACAAGTAAGGAGCTAGGAATTTTATTCTATGGTGAGATTGCAAGAGGCCCTGGTTGAGGCAAGCCTTTAATTCCAAAACTCAAGAGGTAGAAGCAGGTAGATCTCTGTGAGTCTGAGGTCAGCCTGGTCTACATAATGAGTTTCTGTCCAGCCAGGGCTACATAGTGAAACCCTGTCTCAAAAAAGAAAAAGAAGGGGCTGGGGCTAGAGCGCATGCATGAGGTCCTAGATTCTTCCACTATGAAATCAATCAGTTAATCAGTCATTCAGTCAATCAAGGTAATGAACAAAACCTCCAAACATAAGACAAAAGTACAGCAATTCATCAGGGACAATCAGTGGTACAGTGCTAGCCTAGCAGGCACAGGCCCCCAGCACTGGGGGTGGGGGTCGGGGACGAAGGGGGAGGACAGAAGAAAAAAAACAAGCACTAACTCCTTGGTACGCAGAGAATGGCAGTGTGTAGTAAAAATGTAACCAGATCATTTGGATTACTACTGAAGTCAGGCAAGAGGTACAGTGGCTTAGACTAGAGCAACAGTCATGGGGTAGCAATCAGATGTGGAATATATTCAGAAAGGAAAGTGGGGTGGGGAGGATGGGGAGTAGGGATCAGCCAGAGGGATCAGCTGATAAAAGTACTTGGCTTTTCAAGTTTGATCCCTGGAATTCACATAAAGGTGGAATGAGAGAACCAACTTCACAAAGTTGTCCTTGGGCCCCCAAACACACATCATGGCACACCACTCACCCATACACATATCACACACACACACACACACACACACACACACCACACACACCACACCACATACATGCACACACACAATAATAATATATACATTTTTAAACA
>NW_008337073.1:4352992-4358302 GCF_000622305.1 Nannospalax galili | reverse complement strand
AAAAGTACTTGGCTTTTCAAGTTTGATCCCTGGAATTCAGATAAAGGTGGAATGAGAGAACCAACTTCACAAAGTTGTCCTTGGGCCCCCAAACACACATCATGGCACACCACTCACCCATACACATATCACACACACACACACACACCACATACATGTGCACACACACTAATAATAAATACATTTTTAAACAAAGAAAGCAGGGGAAGGTGCTAAAAAGGGGATATGATATCAAGGATGCATGTATGGAAATACTAATACAATTAATGTTAGTAATAACACAATAATTTTAAAAGAAAGAAAAGCAGGTTGGAGAGATGGCTCAGTGGTTAAGAGCACTGGCTGTTCTTACTGTCTGTAAGAAGACCCAGGTTCAAATCCCAGCACCCACATGGCAGCTAACAACATCCATAACTCCAGTTCTGGGGGATCCAATCGATGCCCTCTTCTGTACTTCATGGTCATTGCACAATACGGGTACACTTACATACATGCAGGCAATACATATATACATGTAAAATAAAAATAATAAATAAAATATATAAAAAGAGAAAGTAAAGCAGGAAGAATTTATTGACAGGTGGTAGCAAAAGATGACCCAAAATGACCCTTAAGTTTTCAGTTTGAGTCAGTAAGAACCATTTAAGTGATCAGAATATTTTACTTAATAGCGTTGTTAGTCTACCTAGTCACATCACCAGGCATTCTAAGAATTGGGAAAAATCAAATATATTAGATTTATACATGTAACCTAACTAAAATGTTTAAAAGAACATGATTAGCTAAATTTGTAAATTGATATAACTATTTAGGAGAATTTAATCCTTTCCATTAGAGTTTATCAAACATTCATCAAGAACAAGAGAAAATTATTGTTTTTTATTTTTATGCAAAAAGTATTCAATTTACTAATCTTGTTATCCTATTTACAAACTGAGCCTAAAGGCTTAAGAAGAACTACAGTTTAAGATTTACAGCCGTAATAAATAGAATGTTAATTTTAAATGTAAATTGCCATTAGTCTTTTCTAGTACAAAAGCCTTCAGACACTGAAACACTTAAATGAGAGGCAGAATGTTTGGAGAGATGGAGGAAATGTCTGTGATAATAGTATTAAGTGAGGAAGGGGAAGGAACCACAAATTTTGCGCATATGTCAGAAATATAAGTGCTTATTGCTATTTATAATTGCAAATGTTCTTCTAAAGAGGATGTAACCAATGAACTACCATCTCTTCTTCCCACTGGAATTCTTAGGGGACAGAGGCACACCTGTGGTCCCAGCTGCTCAGGAGGCTGGGGGTAAGAGAATCACCTAAGCCCAGGAGTTCAGAGTCAGTCTAGGCAACAAAGCAAGACTGTATTTCCTGAACAACAGCACATTCCTTCTCTACAAAAGCATACTCTTCTATCTGTTGAATCAATGAATGAAATGTTAACAGTGCTTGTTTGCAAGTCAAGGGGACCTGAGAGTTTACTTTTGTTTCTACCTCATTTCTCTGGATTCCTAAACTTTTTATAACAGTTGTATACTTTTACAATCAGGTTTATTTTGGGGTTTTATTTTGTTAGTAGGGCTGTTAATAGAATCCAGGGCCTGCAGGGTACACAAGTACTCTACCACTGAGCCATTCACCACCACCTATTTTTCTCCCAGCGTGCCCATCCATCTTCCTTTCTTTCTGCCATAATCTGTTCCTCCCTCCCTCCCTCTCTCCTTCCCACCCTCTCTCCCTCCCTTCTTTCCTGACACAGGGTCTCATGTAGCCAGGCTGACCTTGGACTTGCTTTGTCAGGCTGGCCTTGAACTCCTGATTTGCTTCCCTCTACCTCCCTGGTGCTGAGATTACAGGTGTGGTCACCACAATCACTGCATTGAATCTTCCTATTTCGATGAACGGCCTCAAGACTATGAAACTATCCACTCAATTCCAACCCAACAAATCACCCTTAATTCTTCTCTATCTACCACACTATGTACTGTCACCCCATTTTTTTAATTATTTATTTTTATGTATATGAATGCTTTACCTGCATGTATGTAAGTAGACCTATACATGCAATGCCTGAGAGGGCAACAGGTCCCCGGGAACTGGAGTTACAGACAGTTGTAAGCTGTCATGTGGGTGCTGGGAACTGAACCCTGGTACCTTTGCAAGAGCAGCCAGTGACTTAACCACTTTAATCATCTCTCCAGCCCCTGTCACCCCATTCTTTAGAAAAGTATCTAAAGCATACCCCAATAAAAAAGGAAGGGAGGGAGGGAGGGAGAGAGAGAGGGAGAGAGAGGGAGGGAGAGAAGGAGGGAGAGAAAGAGAAAGAGAAAGAGAAAGAGGACCAAATGATGTTTGGTATCCTAAATTAACTTTACAAAAGCAAAAACTATTCATTTATTCATTAACCTCATCCTACACAAACCTTTAGGAATAAAATTAATCCAAAAAGCTGGGTGTGGTGGCACACAACTTTAATCACAGCACTCGGGAGGCAGAGGATGGCAGATCTCTGTCAGTTCAAGGCCAGCCTGGTCTACACAGAGAGTTCCAGGCCAGCTGGGGCTACAGGGAGACTCTGTCTCAAAAAAAACCAAAAAAAAAAAAAAATTCCTAAAAAAAGAAACTTCATTTCTAGTAAAAAATGAAACATTTTTATTTTATTAAAACGCTGTTTTATATTGCATAAGTAATTAAACATGAGCTTTTATAAGAGAAACTGGGCTGCGGTGTTACTCTAGTTCCTGCCCAGTACACTGTCCTCTTACAGTGTACTCAATTAACTATCCTTCCTAAAGAGAGAGAGAGAATCACTGAGGACAAGAAGTGAGTCCGCCACACCGAAAGACATGCTGCCTAGATGTGAACAGAAGGCGCCACCAAGTGGGGACACTGAATATATGCTGTAGAGAAAAACCTAAACAAGTTATAAAAAATTAAAATGAATTCAGGGTTTCAACACATTAAATCACAAAAAAGGAAATCTACCTCTCCTGATAGAAGTGAAAACAATAATTTTATGATGTATGCATGAAACAGTCCAAACTTTCTACTTCTCTACACTCAACATTTTAACTTTGTCAAGTTTTATGTAGACATATTTACTTGGTATTTATGCCACTAATTTCATGCACAAGCTGTCACACCAATGAAAATAAACTTTTGTGTATTACTGTACAGACAGAGGATGACTAGCTAATTTAAAGATAAAATGGAGGGCAAGCAATAGGGGTATTGAAATGTGTATTATTTACTTAAATACTATAAGATTATTTGATTCAATCAAACTAACATAAATTCTTGAATAAATTAAAATCTTGTTGTTGATCCTGTAAGAGAAAAGAAATTGACAGGAAAACAATACTGAATGTCAGCACACTATTTTTCTACCAGCTAGTACTTATTAAGTGAGTGTAAAGTCCAAGAGGGTACAGGCCTGTGTATTAACTTACCAGTATCTGATATGTTATAGGGTCCTCAATAAATGCTTGTTGAAGAATAACAGTTTGTGAGCAGAGTGCTGTGCCAGGTTGTAGATGGTAACTGTCTAACTTTCAAGGGTCATATCGCTCCACTGCCCTTTTAAAGCATTAGTACCACAGTGTCCATCTGTTTAATCTCCTGGTAACCCTAGCAACCTTACTTATAGGCAGATGGAAAGAAGCAAAGACTCAAGGCAAGATACATCAAGTGAACTCCTCACAAGATTAGGGAATAACAAGTGAAATGAAGATGATTGACAATCTCTGATTCTATCATAATCACTAATGCTTCTAGAAGGAAATCTGGCCCCAGGTGAGATTATGCAGCTACTGGACAGACACAATAAGACTATCAAGGTCATACTGACACACGATGACTCAGAGTAGAGGGCAGGAATTGCAGCCTGCCAGCTAGGCAGCATCAAATATTCCTTTCTCTGAGAGCTTTGCAGTTACTCATGTAGGTGACAGCTCACCCAGCCATCCAGGAATTATGTTCTTTAACTCCCTAGATGACACGGCATGCAAACAAGGGAGATGAGAGTTAACACCAGGCAAGTGTTCGAGCGGCCCTATGATTAAAAGCTTCATGCTCCCCGACAGTCAATATCTCTGATAACTCTATGGACACAGCTTTAGAATTCCCATTCCCCCAAGGTGCATGACTGTCAAGAGCCCTAGCACTAAGGCAAGCCCAAGCACAGCAAACAAGTAAGTTTTACAAACCCCCTCAATCCATATGCAATTTGTCAATCAGAGCTCAACTCCTAGCAGTGTAGTTGATATAATTTTACCTGGTTTCCAGAGTAGTAGAGTAAGGCATGTAACTGAAGGTCAAATTCTCTTAAATTATATAGTACATTAGCTAAAATCACAGGGAAGTCCTGTTTCTAGCACCACTCTACCCTAACTTCCAGTGGATGTTTTCAACTGACTACTCATCAGTCTGACTTGTGTGTCTACAAAGAGGAGCTCCTGACTAGCAAGTCTGTTTCTCCAGCACACTCTGCCTTCCTACCTCAGTAACTCTACCACCAGTGATCCAGGCCAAAGGTCCTGATGTCTACAAGGATCTCAAAGAACTCAACAATAAAAAAGCAAGTAATTTTATATTTTAAATGAACAAATGATCTGAATAGACAACATAGGCTGGCTTCAAACTTCCTATGTTTCTATCTCAGTCTATAATGCTGAAATTACAGGTATGTGCCACCAGGCCCAGCTCTTTAACGGACATTTCTTTTCCCTTTTTAAATGTTTTATACATGCTTTAGTTTTGTTTCCTGTAGCCATGATAAAAAACACTGATAAAAGCAATTTAAGGAAGAAAGCATTTATTTGACTCACAATTCCAGGTTACAGTCCATCTCTGCAGAGAAGTCAAGGCAGCAGGAATTGAAGCAACTGTTCACATCTCATTCAGTCTGGCAGAGGGCAATGAACCCATGCATTCAAGTATTCAGCTTAAGTCTCTCCACTCAAATGATCTGATCCTCTGCCCAGGGAATGGTGCCACTCACAGTGGGCAGGTCTCTCCACATCAGTTAACACAATCTAGACAATCCCTCATAGACATTCTCAGAGGCTAAACTTAATCGAGACAGTTCCTCACAGGTGTGCCCTGAAGTTTGCCTCCTAGGTGTTCAGTTGATAATTATACTACCCATCAAAATGTATGTTTTATTCTAATAGTCATTTCTTAATAAAAGACATGAACTAGTCAACAGGCATATGATGAAATGTTCAACCCTACTAACTATCAGGGAAAAGCAAATTAAAAACATGAGATACCATGTCACCCCAGTTAGATGAACAACTATCAAAAGAACCAAAAAA
>NW_008337073.1:4329798-4352764 GCF_000622305.1 Nannospalax galili | reverse complement strand
AAAAAAAAAAACTAGTGAGGATGTGGAGAGAGAGAAGCTCAAACACTATATTACTGCCATCAGAGAAATCAGTAGAGAATTCCTCAAAAAATTAAAGACAGAGCTATATATGATTCAGATATTCTAGTAAGAGTATACGCAAAGGAAATAGAATCAGCATATCAAAGAGATGCTTGTACTCTCACGTTTGCTGCAGTGAGACAAGATACAGAATCAATGAAGATTATCTATTGATAGAAGAATGTAAAATGTGGCATACACGTACAGAATAATATTATTAAAAACTGCACAGACCCTAATTTAAAATACCTCATTTTAAATACTTTAGTTTCTAGCTACCATCTTTAATCATTTTGCTGGTGCAGTCTTGCCTCTCCTGTAGGCACTCTACCACTGAGCTACACCCTTATCCTGGCAATTTCTTCTCTTTTCCTCTTCTTTGTGTGCATGCATGCCCGTGCAGGTGTGTGCACCAATGTAGCAGTATTATGAAGGCCAGGTGACTTCCTTTATTAGTCTGCACCTTATTTTTTGAGGCAGGTCTCAATGAACCCAGAGCTCAATGATTGGCTAGACTGACTGGCCAGCAAGTCCCTGGGATGCTTTTGTCTCCCCCATTCCAATGCTGGGATTACAGGTGCTCACTTTTTATGTGGGTACTGGGGATTTGAACTTAGGCCCTCATGCTTGCACAAGAAGTACTTTGCCCACTGAGCCATCTTCTCAGCCCCTGACAATTCCTGTGAGATAATAGTGAAGTCTGCCACATCAATTGACTCTTCCACAAGGGATTTCTCTGTAGTATGTGATACTGTTTGATAGCATTTCAGCCAACAGAATTTCCTGGAGTCATTTCTCTGAAACCACGCTATTGTTTTATTACTAAGTTGATGCAATATCCTAAATCCTTGCTATCATCATCATAATATTCACAGCATCTTGACCAGGTAACTCTATCTCAAAAGACTAGTTTCTTTGCTAATCCATAATAAAGCAACTTCTTATCCAATAACATTTTACCACAAAATCCCATCAGTCATATCTCAGGTTTTACTTCTAATTCTAGTGCTTGTTAACTCTACCACATCTTTAGTTTCTATTTCCTCTGATGTTCTGAACCTATCAAAGTCATTCATGAGGGCAGGAATCAACTTCTTCCAAACTCTTTTATGCTGACTACTTTTACATCATTCCATGGATCATTAATGTTCTTAGTGGTATCTAGAATAGTGAATCCTTTCCAAGTTTTCAATTAACTTTGCCCACATAATCAGTTATAACTACTATATGTATTTCTTAAATAATCTTGAAATCAAAATTACTTCTTGATCCAAGGGTTACAAAAAGGATGTGTGTTAGCAGGCATATAAGCATGAATTTTGTTGCCCATTTCCATCAGAACTCTCAATAAGTGCACTGTCAGCGAGCAGTAATACTGGGAAGGATTTTTACTTTTTTTATTCTGAGCACTAGGTCTCAACAGTGGGCTTAAACTTCAGTAAATCCTGTTGTAAACACATGCTGCCATCTAGGCTGTGCCATCCTATTTACAGACCCCAGGTAGAACAGCTTTTAGCACAATTTTCCAGGGTCTAGGCTTTTGGAACAGTAAACAGCAATACTTTAACCTGAAGCCATCAGCTGCCTAAGTCTTGAAGAGTCAGTCACAATTTGAACCTTGAGACCAGGCACTGACTTCCTGCTCTAGCTATGAAACTCTATGGCATCTTCTTCCAATAGAAGGCTGTTTAGTCTACACTGGAACGCTGCCATTTGGCAGAGCCACCATCATCATTTACGTCTTTCTTTTTCTTTTTTTTTTTTGTCTTTGAGACAGGGCCTCCCTGTAGCCCCAGCTGGCCTGGCACTCACGATGCAGACAATGCTGGCCTTGAACTGATAGAGATCTGTCTGCCTCTACCTCCTGAGTGCTGGGATCAAAGGTGTGCACAACAACACCCAACCCCAATTACATCTTTCATAGCAAAAAGATATAATCACACATTTCATGCAGGTGTTATGGCTCTTTAATTTCCCTCAGACTGAACTAGATCCTCAGTTTTTCTTTGATTTTCATGACCCTGACAGGTCATCAAGATTGGTCGCATACCCTGAGCCATTTCACCAGTCCCGCCGAGACAGAGAAACTAAAGGATGAAATGGAAACAGCATCAGAAAACGAGAAAATACTCTAAAAATGATGGGCCCATTTCAAAAGGATCCAAATGGGTTCCCACTAGTCAAATTGAGCCCAATTTGAGCAATAAAAGAAATTGATTATAGAAACATTATATTCCATTGATTAAAACAGGAGTTGACACCAACCAATATAAAAAAATTAAAAATATGAATGAGATATGTAACCTCAACATATTTCCTCACAAAATGCTAATTAATTACAAAAAGAAAATGAGTAACTTTAGAATGGAGAAACCGACAGACATCTTAATGAAATGATAGAAGTCTTAATCAACAATGGGAGAAATCCAAATTAAATGTCACTTAAAGGAATGCAACAAGAAAAACGTAGCATTGTTTCTGTGACTGTCCTGTCAAAGATGGATAGTCTGAACCTATTTGTGAGGAATATTCAACAAACCCTGCTGTGGTTCATTTTACAATAACGCTCATGTTTGCTCCTCTTGTTGCATTGACAGACTATTTGTTTACTGACTGAACCTACTTGTGAGGAATATTCAACAAACCCTGCTGTGGTTCATTTTACAATAACTCTCATGTTTGCTCCTCTTGCTGCGTTGACAGACTATTTTTTATTGACTGATTGATTGATTGATTGACTGATTGATTGAGTCACTGATCCATTTATTTAGTGTTAATGTGGATTGAACATAGGGCCTTACATATACTAGGACAGAGTTCTTTTACCAAGCTATTTCTCCAGCCTGCTAGCAAAGACACTTCTAATTAAATCTTGGGAACTTCCAGAAGAGATCTTTGAGACAAAGTCTTGCTCTTGATCTAACCTTTTCTCTCTACATTTTAATTATCTGAGGTATTTTGTTATGATGACAGAAAACTAATATATCAATATATAATTCTTCAATATTAACTGTCTCAAGCTCATTTCCTATTTCATGTAAAACTTAAATCAATTTGCATATTTTGCTCCTATTGACCTGTCCTTTGTCAACTGAGTTCTCAGATCCAGCCAAAAACCCATAAAAGGACAGGGGCAAAATTTTGCTTCCCTTACATGATATAACATTACATCACTGTTAATTTCTTGATATTGATGGTTTAATTGTGGTTAAACAGGAGACTATCCTATTAGTAGGAATTATACTCTGAAGTACTGAGGGGCAGGAGCTGGAGAGATGACTAGCGGTTAAGAGCCCTGATTGCTCTTGCAAAGGACCTAAGTTTGGTACTCAGCACCCACATGGCTGCTAACAACCACTCATAACTCCAGTTTCAGGTGATGCAACACCCTCTTCTGACCTCCACAGGCACTGCATGATATGGGTGCACTTACATATATGCAGGTAATACACATAGAATAAAAATAATAAATAAAATACTTTAAAGCATTGAGGAGCAATAGGGCAGCATGTGGGCATGTGGGCATTATAGTTTGAAATGATTCAAACACTGGTGATAGATCTGAGAAGCTGAGATTGTTTCTTAAAAAAACTTTTTTAAGAAATTGTAAATCAGATCACTTCCTGCCAGTGACTTCCAAAAAATTTTAGACAAAAAGCGAAGGTATTAATCATGGTTTACAATATCTACCTGTTTGGGACACAGTTATTTCTCCTTCCTCATTTCTTAACTTCCCCTCACCCATTATCCACCAGCCAAAGTGGCCACACTACTGTTCTTTTAACATATCAAGCAATACACCTCAAACACCAAGGCCTAAGCATCCACAGAAGAGTTCTACCTGGAATTACTTTTGGGCTGTTTTTGAGACAAGGTCTCCCTGTAGCCCCAGTTGGCCTGGAACTTACTATGTATCCCAGGCTGGCCTTGATCTCACAGACATTCATAAGCCTGCCTCTACCTCCCAAGTGCTGGGACTGAAGGTATGAGCACCACGCCCAGCTACTGCCTGGAATTCTTTTTCTCCCTCTTCTAGGTCTTTCCTAAAATGTCACTTCCTTAGGGAAGATTTCCATAATCCTTGTATTAAAATAACCTCTTAAACAGGGCATGGTGGTGCATGCCTATAATCCTAGAATTCAGGAGGCTAAGGCAGGATCATAAGCTCAAGGCCAGCTTGGGCTATATAGTAAGACCCTGCCTCAAAAAAAAAAAGAAAAAAACAAAAACAAAAAAAAAACAAAACTAGCTTTCCCATGTTCTCCATCCCCTTAGGAATCCTAGTTTCATACTGAACAAGTTGTTTTTTTTCTTCCTTGCATCTGTTGTTACCACACATTATATATTATGTTTTCTGTCATGATATTCTCTGCTAAGAGAGCAAGTACTTGTCATATTCAGTGTTCTGTTTCCAGTGCCTACAATAGTTCTTAGCTGAATGAAAAAAGATGATTAGGTTGCTGTTGTTTATGCATACTCTATGTGTGTAACAACAACTAGCTCTCAAATGAATGGTAAACTAACTCACCCACCATCAGCTTTGTTTTGTTTTGGGAGGCAGGATCTCACTCTGCAATTCATAACATACCCCAGGTGGGCCTTAAACTCATGGTCATCCTCCAGCCTCAGTCTCGAATATGGAGATCACAGGCAGAAAACATCATGCCTAGCTCCCACCTCAAATGTATTCATGTATTAAAGGTAAGTTGTTATGCATACTCTATGTGTGTAACAACAACTAGCTCTCAAATGAATGGTAAATTAACTCACCCACCATCAGCTTTGTTTTGTTTTGGGGTATTAAAGGTAAGGCCTCACAAACTGAAAATTCCACAATAAGCCATATTTAGCACAGTGGGGTCTAAGAAATAAACACAGCTGGGCCTGTCCAACATCCTATAAAGATTCATCACAAGCACGCTTCCCATACAAAAAAAAAAAGCCATTAAAGATACTTAGCCCATAGGAAGCTCTTCTCCACACAGAGACTCAGCTTCCTTTCCTCTATCACCCTCAAGTATCTGCTAGAGCGATCTTATCTTCTACAGCTCTCAACTTTCTTTTCCCTGTGATCTTACATGTGATCATATATATAAAAGGACTTGCTTGGCTGATAGTACTTTTGTCTTGTCAGATTTAAATATACATATTTATTATTTTTAATGTGTATAAGTGCATTGCTTCCTTGTAGGTAGGTGCACCCATGTCATGCAATGCCTGCAGAAATCAGAAGAGGGTGTTGGATCCCCTGGAACTGGAGTTATGGACAGTTGTTAGCTGTCATGTGGATGCTGGGAATCGAGCCCAGGTCTTCTGCAAGAGTAGCCAGTGCTCTTAACAGCTGAACCACCACTCCAGTTCCCAGATTTTTAACTATAATTTCAAATGGGCTTCATTTCAGATAACTTAAACCAGTACCACTTTGTTCCCCCTTCCTCAAAATGCAGACCCTGAGCACCACAGTTAGTATCTGAAGAAGACAGACGTCAGTCTGAACAAGACAGGTCACATGCCTTCCATGTCTACTCAGAATCAACTCCACCCACAGAACAATCATCAAACAAAAGTTAGCCAGGCCTTCAGCTCCTAAAGCCTGAGTTCCAAGTTGAGACTATGGCTCAGAGAAGAGACTGGCAGCACTAGATTTAAGAGCACAGCTCCTCAGACTTTATAATAGAGTCACAGATTACTTCCCTTGAAAGCATCACACAAATCAATTTCCAAATGTACCACCTCTAAGTCACTGCTGCTTTTTCACTGACACTAAGAACCAGCAACCAGGGCTAGAGAAATGGCTCAGCGGTTAAGAACACTGGTTGTTCTTGCAGAAGACCAGGGTTCAAATCCCAGCACCCACATGGCAGGTAACAGCTGTCCATAACTACAGTCCTAGGGGATCCGACAGCCTCTTCTGACCTCCACGGGCATTGCACGACACAGGTGCACTTACCAACATGCAGGCAATACACGCATACACATAAAATAAAAATAAATATATAAATTTTTTTTTTAAGTTTAAAGAAAAAAGAACCAGTAACTTTCTGTACAGCATTAATGGTTTCAACTAGCCCAAGTACTAGCCCAAGTGAAAAACTGCCAATGGGTAAAAAGGCTTGTAAGTACATTTTCTTTAGTCAACAGCATTTTTGAAAAACTGTTTTGTCTAATCACGTAGCCTATTTAATTTAAATAAAATTCAAAAAATAAAAAGCTGAATGTGGTAATTCATGTCTGTAATCTTAGCACTCAGGAAGCTGAGACAAGAGGATCACTATGGGTTCCAGGCTAGCCTAGATTACAGTGTAAAACTCTGTTTCAAAAATTGTGTGTGTGTGTGTGTGTGTGTGTGTGTGTGTGTGTGTGTGTGTAAATTAATAAATGACTCATTTTCTTAGTTGCATTATTCACATTTTAAAGTGCTTGGGGTCAGGTACGCCTACTGTATTAGACAGCATGATACAGAACATTCCATCACTGTGAAAGTCTATTGGACACACTTAAATTGTCAAAAATGTTTAACATTTAAAAAATAAAAACTCTTACAAAATATAAATTTATATTTTCTTTAGAGAAATCATTACCTAGAAAGCCTGGGCAGGATTCTCACCTCACAGACTAGGAGAGCTAAACAAGGCTGCGGAGCTCCTGGTGGAGTCTGTGCTTTGAGCTCCTCCCTATGACTCTTCTCTGTCTCATATTCACATTCAATTTCTAATGTCTTATGTCTGGGCTTCAGAATTAAGAGACTACTACAAGACTGTGGTGGTTTGAATGTGAAATGTTCCCCACAGGCTCACGTATTTGAACAGCTGGTCCCCGTTTGGGGAGATCATGGAACCTTTTGGAGATGTAGACTTGCTAGCGAAAGTATGTCACTAGGAGCAGGCTTTGAGAGTATAGCCTCGCCCCACTTCCAGTTCGTTCTGTGTTTGCCATTGAAGGTGTTAGGCTACCTATTGCCATGCCCCCCACCTCACCACCATTATGGACTCTCCCTCTAGAATGGTAAATCAAAATAAACTCTTCCATAAACTGCTTTTAGTCATGGTGTTTTACCACAGCAACAAAAGTAATAAGGAGCAGGACATGGTGGTGCACTCCTTTGATCCCAGGACTCGGGAGGCAGAGGCAGGAAAAATCTCTGTGAGATTGAAGCTAGCCTGGTCTACAGAGCAAGTTCCAAGCTAGTTGAGGCTACAGGAAGACCTTGATTCACTAAAAAAAAAAAAAAAACAGAGATTATCCCAGTTTCTACTTAATAGAGCCCTAATCTATTTGATAACCAAGTTCAATTAAAATAAAATGCCATAGCCAGGCATGGTGGCACATGCCTGTAGCCCCAGCACTTGGGAGGCAGAGGCAGGTGGATCTCTGTGAGTTCAAGGCCAGCCTGGTCTACACAGTGAGTTCCAGGACAGCTGGGGCTACAGGGAGACCCTGTCTCAAAAAGACCAAAAATTAATTAATTAATTAATTAATTAATTAAAATGCCACAATCAACATTAATGAATTAATTATTAATTTTTATGGTTTTATTTATTTGTTGTGGCTTGTTTTGCAATACTGGAGAATGAACTCAGGGCCTCATGCATGCTGGACAAGTGCTCTGCCACTGAGCTGTAGCCCCAGCTCTCTTGCCCAAGCCAGCCTTAAATGTCTTATCTTTCTGCCTCAGCCCCTACGATTCCAGGCTTGCATCACCAGATCCAACTAAATTAATAATAATAAAAATTTTGTTAATAAAAAATTGTTAATAAAAATTTTGTTTTGTTTTGTTAATAAAAATTTCTAGACCAAATGGAGAGTTTGTGTATTATTTCAGGAACTGACAAGATAGATATAAGTACTTGTTCTCAAATATTTCATATAAATTTGGTTTATGAGAGCACTTAGAATTTCATTTTTGTTTTAAAACATGCATATTATGAAACCACAGACTTTTTAGAGGCTTAAGGAATTTTAAGACTGTTTTATAGATAAGGAAACGAAGCCCTAAGGAAGTTGAGGGGCATGCCCAAAGTCAAAGTTGTAGAGAAGATCAGAGTCAGAGTGCTTTGAGCCCTTCCCTTCACTCAGACAGGTGGTCTGTGGCGTACTGTTTTTCCTCCAGATTATCATAACACTATAGATTCCAGATATATAATACCATTTTAACATGCCTTCATGAAAACATAATCAATGCTTTTTCCTGTTGAAGCAGAGCAGAGTTTTCTAATGGTTTCAACCAATGAGCATCGAAGTGATACTGGATGATTTCCAAGATAAAGTAAAATCAGACAATATAGCTTCTGCTTGCTTTTTCTCAAAGCACTCACCTGAGGAAGTCTAGGCAACATGAAGGTGTTCCAATCCATAGCTTCAGCAATGCCTCCTCTAGCTGATGGTCAATATTAATGGCCAGCTGCTAAGTGAACAGTCTTTAGATGATTCTAGAATCCTAGCTGAGGTCCCAGATATCCCAGAGCAGAGACAAGCCATCTTATTTTGCCTTGTCTGAACTCTTGATTCACAAAAAACTATGAAAGATAGTAATTGTTTTAGTCTACTAAGCTGTAGGGTAACTTGTATAACCATTGTGAGACAGACTCATAACACCACTAAATGCCTTATAAATAACTAGTCAATAAAAACTGCATCATGAAATAAATATTGCCATCAAATGAAATAAGATGTTGACTTAGCTTACCATTCAGGAGGTACCATGCTTCCATCCACATCCCAGAATGTGTTTTTGCCATTCATTTCAGTGGTGTATATAACCCATCGGTGACGGCCTGAGGGGAAGATATGAGTGAAAATGAAAATCGTTTTCTAAAACCATAAACATATAACACCAAAAAGACAACCCCAACCCCCCTTTTTCTTTATTAAAAGATTTTTATGTATTCTGACACAACAGGAATGTTTGGGGAATAACAACACCCTGGGTACATTAATGAAGGCAAGCTCCAGGCTTTACCACACAAATCAGGGGGACTGAGCCTTGGGTGGGTTTCAAAACTTTTTCACAGTTGAGAATACTTGCTTCTCCCCAACATCCTAGCAGAAGAGAGCAGAGAGGGTGGGCAAATACAGTCCAGTCTGCTCAGGGCATTCACAGAAAAGAAAGTACTTCTTCAGAGACCAGAGCAGAAATGGAGTCATAACAACCCCATACATGAAGTCTAGATTTCTATATAAATTTTAAAAAATACCTCTGATCCTTTTGGACATTCATGAACTAGGCATAAAAGTGCACAATAAATAGCAATTGTGTCTACTCCTTCATTGTCCCATCTTTCAAGTTGGAAATGCTGAGTTCATCCCTCTAAAGGACCTTAAACCAATAAGTAAAAGGTAATCTCCATTTACTTCGGATTTTCCTAAGTAAACATATAATCAACAACTACTGACCAATGCTATTTAAAAGTGACCTGATATATTAAATGAAATAACTGATTATCAATCAAAATTTGCTTTTTCTTTAGAGAAATTAATTTTAAGAACTGATAACTAAGAAAGCTTGATGGTGATAGCACACTCCTATTTTCCCAGCACCTAGGGAACTGAGACAGAAGGAAAGATGAGTAAGAGATCAGCCTGGATGACAGAGAAGCCCTCTCCCAAAAAAAACCCAAAAGAACCCAGGGCAGTGAAATGGCTCAGTGGGCAAAAGGGCTTGCTGCCAAGCCTTGACTGGAGTTCAATCCCCAGAACACTCACAGTGGAAGGAGAGAACTGACACCCATAAGAGGGCGGGGGGAAGGAGGAGGAAGAGGAGGGGGAAGAGAAAGAGGAGGAGGAAGGGGAGAGGGAGGGGGGGGAAGGGAAAGGGGAGGGGGGGATGAGGCAGAGGCAAGGTCAATGAGTCAGGCAGCAGGTGCCCTTACCCACTGGGCCATCTTTGTTTATTTTTCTACTGAGTTCTGCATTCCGCTCAAAGTGCATTGTATAAGCTCCTTGTATGATATAGAAAATAAACTCAAATATACCCCAATCCAATTATTCATATTAAAAATACTGCAACTCACCAAAAAATTGCTTGTTGTCTTCATAGTATTTGTTTCCATATTTGTCTTCCCCCACTAATGTACCAACCTTTATGTCATTTGACCTGTAAATACCAAAAAAGAAGACATTTCAGAATGAATCAATGTTTCAAATGCATATTCTGCTAAAGTGAGAACAGCAACTGTTGCCGACCAAGTTCAAGAATGAGGAGACGCTGGGCATGGCCATTGGTTGTACACGTCTGGCCATCACCTGGCCACTCTTACCTCTCAATGCTGAAGAATCTACTTTCAGAATAAGAGTTCTGAGATCTCATGTTGCCCCCAGTGTCATGTAGACAAGATGGGAATGATAAACTGGCCCAAATGATGTGCTTAAATTACACTAAATATAAACACAATATCTTTACCTCAAAGGGATATTTATCTACTATCCTTGCACCCAGACACTAGAGTTAGCAAAACCTTCAGGAAGTCAGGAAGCCAAAGTACTTATCTCCGTAAATCAAATGTCTCGTGTCCCGTCCCGTCCACACACACCCCGCCCCCGCCTTCACTCGGGTCTCGGACCGGTTTTCCACAGCGGCTGCTGCTGGTCGGGATGTCGGTCACTAGTACAGGGAATTACGACCACCTTCTTCAACGTTTTACTGTGCAGAGGGAACTAAAGGGCGCGGGAAACTTTCCCAAGGTCAAGTGGATGTCTGGTGATGTTCATTACTGTCTGGGGCCCGGGGCAGGATGCAGCCCATTCGCCCCAGCCTCTGTGTAGAGACTGCGCCGGGAGGGTCCGGAGGACAACCGGGCCAGAGACTCCGGTCTGGGGACTGCAAGGATTGGGCAGGTTGTCCTTGACAAGAATTGTGCCTCCAAGGTGATCTAACCCGGACCCCTTTCCAAGGAACCGGTCAGCGCAATTCCAGCCCCAGAGATCCAGAGCCTAGTTCTGGCCGCCTACCTGAAGAAAACCCGTAACAAGCCACCCAGTCCGCCGTGGCCGGTGACCTGCTTCAGCCCGCGCCCCAAGACCTGCACCAACTCCATTTTCTCCTGCAGGCCCCGCCTGCCCGGTGCGCTGTTCAAAACCCGCCGGGCGGAAGCAGTTCCTCAGCTGCAAGGATCCGCCTGCGAAAGGTTCCCCAAAAGTGGCCTATGTAGAAGTCATTGCGGTGCCCAGAGCTGGAACTGGCCTGGGAAATTGAGTTCTGACTTCCACAGAAGGCAGGATTGGTTTCCCTCTAAAGGCAAAGTAAATTTTTAATGGTTTCATAGGCTGTATCCAGAGGCTACTTGTGGTGAACAGTTCACCTAAACAAAGCTCCCGAATGAGAGTTTCTCCTTTAGAACTTCCGTTTCTTCCTCCCGAAATGATGAAAACCATTCCAAAATTCGATATAGCACCATATTTTAGAAACAAGATACCATGAAGAAATGCATAATTGGTCTCATATTGGTATTGTACATTAGATATTCAGCACATATTACTTTTACTACGTTGGTGGTGTGTTGGTATTGGAATGATGAGGAATAATAGAAAAGTACCAGCTGAAGTATATCTCAAGGATTTACTATTTTAGTTGCCAGGTTAAAATTCAAAACCTAATCGTTTCACGGAGACTGAAAGAACAATACATAGACCCAATCACAGAGTTGGTTCTCTGAAAAAAGGGGGGGGGTATGTTTTAACAGATTTCAATGAAACCTAGAGGATCATTAGAATGAATACCCCAAAAACAAATGAAGAAAAATGATAGAAAATAGAGAAATGGATAAATTCCTACACATACAACCTACCAAAATGAAGTCAAGAGAATGTGAACAGTTTAAGCAGCAGATCAATAACAAGCACTAATACTGAGGCAGTAATACAAACTCTCTTAGCAAAGAAAAGCCTGAACCAGATGAATTCACTGCTAAATTCTACCAAACTTTTAGAAAAGAGCTAACACCAAGGCTCCTCAAATTGTTCTATAAAATAAAAGCAAAGGAGCATGACCAAACTAATTCTATGAAGTCAGTGTTAGGCCAACACCAAAACTGAGGAAAAACACAACAACAACAAAACTTTATAATAAAAATTCTCAACATAACTCTTGCAAGCTGAATTCAAGAGCACATTTAAGAAAACTATACACCATGACCAAGTTGGGGATGCAAGTATGGTGCAATGTTATGCAAATCAATAAATGTATTACAACACACAAATAGTCTTAAGGACAGAAATCACAATATATCACTAGAGACGCAAAAAGGCCTTTGGTAAAGTTAAATATCTTTTCATGATAAAAGTCCTGAAAAAGCTTGTAATGGAAAGAATCTGTCTCAACATAACAAATGCTATATAAGACAAACCTGTAGCAAACATACTAAATGTGGAAAAATGGGAAGCATTTCCCTTAAAATAAGGAATGAGACAAAGTTGCCCATCTACTCTGCTCTTATCCAATATGACGCTCAAAGTCTTAGCTAGAGCAACAAACAAGAAAAAGAAACAAAAGGGATATAAATAAGAAAGAAAGAAGCCAAACTATCCCTATTTGCAGATGAAGTGCTCTTATTCTTTTTAAAATATTTCTAAAATTATTTTATCTGTATGAGTGTATTACCTGCATGTATGTAAGGGCACCCGTGTTGTGCAATGCCCGCAGAGAAGAGAGGGTCAGATCCTCTGAAACTGGAGTTATGGACTGTTCTTAGCCGCCATGTGGGTGCTGAGAACTAAACCCAGGTCCTCCGCAAGAGCAGTCAGTGTTCTTAACCACTGAGCTGTCTCTCCAGTCCTGTGAGCCTGTTCCTTTAAAAGGTCCTAAAGAAAGCCAGGTGTGATGGTGTATGCCTTTAATCCCAGCACTTGGGAAGCAGAGCAAGTGGATCTCTGTGCCTGATCTATATCACAAGTTCCAGGCCAGCCGGGGCTGCATAGTGAGACCCTGTTTAAAAAAAACAAAACAAAACAAAAAAACAAACTAAAAATCCCAAAAGAAATTCTTAGATCTGAGACACACTTTCAGTAAAAAAGGTAGAACAGAATACAAAATTAAAATATGTAAATACAAAAAAAGTACTAGGTTTTCTTTAAGCCAATAACAAACTGAGAAAGAAGTCCAGAGAAATATTCCATCATAATAACCTTTAAAAATACCCAACAATAGCCAGGCATGGTGGCGCATGCCTTTAATGCCAGCACTAAGGAAGTAGAGGCAGGAGGATCTTTCTGAGACCCAGGCCAACATGGTTTACACATCAAGTTCCAGGCCAACTGAGGCTACAGGGAGACCGTATCTCAACAAACAAACAACCCAGAAATACACCTAAATCAAGGAGGTGAAAAACATCTACAATGAAAATTTAAGAAACTGAACAAAGGAGACATTGAAGACCTTAAAGACAAGAAGACATTGAAAATGATACTAGATGATGGAAAGATATTCATGATCATAGAGCACAGAATAGCTTAAATGATTTCATTCCTTCATTTATTAACCACAGATGCCATTCCTTCAACTACTTGGTTCCTGAGATACATATAGTCCATATACAAAGGCAGGATAAATGCTTTGTTCTCGCCCTTAAGTTTGAAAATAACCATTTGGCTTCCTAGTAGGGTGTGTGTGTTTGTGTGTGTGAGGCGGGGGTGGGGGGAGAGAGAGAGAGAGAGAGAGAGAGAGAGAGAGAGAGAGAGAGCATAAAACATAAAATTTATCACCTTAAATTTCTTTATGGTGTTGAAGATTGAATCTAGATCACCAGGCAGTCTAAACAAGTGTCTGACACTGAGCTATGACCCTCCAATACTCATTTTAAGCACACAACAGTGTTAATTACATGCACAGTGTTGCATATAACAGAACTCTAGAATTTAATAATCTTACATAATTGAAGCTTGACACACACAATTTCTTTCTTCCCCTCCCCCATTTGCTCCTGGAAACTGCCATTCTCCTTTTTTATTGTAACAGTTTGGTGACTTTAAAGATCTAAGTGAAATTGTGCAGTATTTGCCTTTTTTTTTTTTTCAAAAAATAGAGACATACATAGGTGTCAAGGATCCAAGTGCAACCGACTATGACTAGTAATAATCAGGTACATACAGATTAGAGATTCACACACCAACATCTCAGTGTTATTAGCAAAAACAATGAGTCTTTCTGTAAGAAACAGTATATTTTAAAATGAAATGGAGATCTTTTTTAAAAGTTAAAAACTCATTCAATTTTCTGTCTTACAGGGCTTATACTGAGTTCAATATTGTATAAATGTATTAACTCAACTGTGAACCTAGAAACTTCCACCCACCTGTGAAAGAGATGCACTCTTGCTCTGGAGTATGTTACTGAATATGTTAAATCTGTAGTGAAATGCTTCTTCTAATCAAGTAGTTTCAATATTATATAACTGTATTAATTCAACTGTGAACCTAAAATTTTTATAGCCACTTTTGAAAGAGATGTATGTTTGCTCTGGAAACATTGAGTATGTTAAAGCTATAATGAAATGCTTCTTCTAAAAAAATTAAAAAATATATATATATGTGAGTTTAATTCTTAGTTTTTCAAGCTCAACAGGGATCTGGTTGTACATATTTAAATGCTATCAAGGAACAAAAGAAATGATAGAAATATTTGCATCACACCTGAAAAAAGCAAAATGAAGCAAATCAGAGTATTTGTAAAATGTACTCATTCACTCATTTTTTTGGTGAATTTTTTTAAAATAAATAATTTATGGAGAATTTCATACATGCATATAAGGTGTTTCGATACAAATCCATACCCACTCCCTCCCCTCCAATTCCTCCCATATCTTCCCATCACTTTTTTCTGATAACTTCATGTACTCTTTCTCCTTCTTTGATTTATTTTTTCTTTTTTTTTTAGAATTTTTTAAAGGTATTTTATTTATTATGTTTATTTTGTGTGTATGTGTGTATTGCCTGCATGTAGGTAAGTGCACCCATGTTGTGTAATGCCTCGGAGGTCAGAAGAGGGCTTCGGATTCCCCTGGAACTGGAGTTAAGGACTGTTTGTAGCCACCATGTGGGTGCTGGGAATCGAACCCGGGTCCTCTGCAGGAGCAGTCAGTGCTCTTAAATTCTGAGCCATCTCTCCAGCCCCCTATTTATTTTTTTCTAATGGGGCTTTTGGCTACTCTAACATTCCCCCCCTCTGAAGAGGTAACCCTAAAAATCTTTTAAGGATTAAATAAAAGCTCAAAAATATTTTTGACATTTTTGGCCTTTGGAATGGATTATGTTGCTAAGAGGCCCAAGGACATTGTGAGTTTTAGCCAAGAAACTGGCTACTTTTGGGGGGTCTTTTTACACTAACTGCCTAGCCAATTCCTACCTCCTATTCTTATCACACCATCCTCTGAAGGGGTAACCCAAATTGCCAATAGGGAATCCGGGATGCAGACTGCTCTGGCTTCTTCCATGTTGAACAGGAACACAGGATGAGGCCATTGGAATACCCCTTCAGTGGGTCTATCTAAAAGACTCCCAAATTGCATAACTCTTATCTCTAAGGAGAAAACAAAGTCTTTGAATCATGAATAGGAGATGTGAAGGAGAAGCAAAGAGTAATTAGCATTACAAGTTCTAGACAGGGAGCTAAAACAAAAAGTCAGAACAGGCCAATTTTCAAATGTTCATATGAGAGTCCATTGGAGTTTCTTGACAAGGGCTTCCAAAAGCATCCCTCTATTGGGTTCCTCCTCATTTTTCTTTTGTCTTCCAAGGCTGGACTCTAGAGTGATGGATCCAGGATTTGCTTTCAAGTATTTTGATAGCTGTTGGAGTGGTTAGAATCAGTGTCAGTTCCCTCGCAAAGGCTTCACCACGTGGAGGCAGGGTCTGGGGACTCTCAGCCAGTCCCTGAGTTCTCAGGTCCTCTGCCCAATGGAGACCCAAGGGAGGCCTGAGGGAGGCCAGAACTAGGCACTCTCTGGAGGTCTGGTGAGAGCCCAGTATTTGCCTTTATGTTTTGGATTTTTATTTCTTTTTATTGTGTGTGAGAAAGTCAATGTGTGCTTGCATGTGTAGGGGCCAGAATACAAATTTGAGTATTGTTTTTAGGCACCTTCCACTTTTTTTTTTCCAGGAAGTGTCTCTCATTGGTCTGCAGCTTGTCAAATAGACCAAGCTAGCTGGACAGCAATTCCAATGGATCCATCAGTTTCCACCTCCCCAGCACTGATGCTACAGGCATGTGCCACTGTGCCCAAGATTTCTTACATGGGTCTGTATGTAATCTAACTCTGGTCCTCATGTTTGCAAGGCAAATACTTTACTGACCGAGCTATCTCTCTAGCTCCTATTTATTTATTTTTCAACATACATTTTTTAATTCAATGACAATATCATCATCAGGATATTTTTGCAACACATTACAATTTACCACTGTGAGTTCCTTCTTTTAATTGATGTCTATTTAAAAATTTTTATTACATTATACAGGGTTATGTAAGACCATAAGTATATGACATAACAAGTATATTTCCCTCCATATCCATTGCCTCCCTTCCTCCTCCCATTAGTCCCTTTGTTTCTCAGATAATTTCACTTCTACTTTCATGTTATCTGTACAAATCTGATCTCATGTATCCGTAATGTCTAGGATCCACTAATGAAAGAAACCATGAAGTATTTGTCTTAAAGACTGGCTTAATTTATTTTATGATTATCTCCAATTGCATCTATTTTCTTGCAAAGGACATAACTTCATTCTTAGAAAAAATTGCCTGTTTAAATTTTTTTACTTTTATTTTTATTTTATGTGTTTGCATGTATTGCCTGTGTGTAGGTAAGTGCACACATGTCGTGCAATGCCCGTGGAGGACAGAAGGGGCTATCAGATCCCCTGGAACTGGAGTTACTGACAGTTGTTAGCTGCCATGTAGATGCTGGGATTCAAACCCAGATCTTCTGCAAGAACAGCCAGTGTTCTTAACCGCTGAGTAGTCTCTCCAGCCCCCCCCAAATTGCCTTTTTATAACTGGCTTATTTCACTTAATACAACATCAACAATATTCACATTACAGTATGTGATCATCTTTTCTACATGTGCTGGATAGTTTTAGTGCTGGATAGCTTTAGTGTCAACTTGACACACCTGGATTGAGGGAGCCTCAACTGGGGAATTTCCTCTAGTGGACTGGCCTGTGGCCATGTCTGTGGGGTATCGTCTGTGGAGTGATGTGGGAGAGCCCAGCCCACTGTAGGTGGTGCCACCCCTGGGCAGGTGGGCCTGTGTTGCATAAGAAAGCAGGCTGAGCAGGGGCCAGGGAACAAGCCAGTAAGCAGTGTTCCTCCATGGCCTGTGCTCCAGCTCCTGCCTCTAGGTTCCTGCCTTGAGTTGCTACCCTGGGCTCCCTGATGAACTGTGACCCGGGAGATATAAGATAAATAAACCCTTTCCTCCCCAAGTTGGTAGTGGTCAGCGTGTTTTGTCACAGCAATGAAGAAACAAACTAGGACACTATATGTGTTTCTGTGTGTGGGTATTGTGTGTGTATATGTACATATAAATGTGCAGTATACATGCCAGTGCATTTGTGCATGTGTGAAGGCAAGAGGTCAATGTTGAATATCTTCCTCTATCAACCTCCACCTTCTATTTTGGGACAGTGTCTCTCACTGAATCCAGAACTTGCTGGGTTTTGTTTTTTTTTTTTTTTTCTAGACTGGCTGGCAGTGATCTTGATCTACTTGTCTCCATCTGAAGCCCTTACCCCAGCCCTGGGGTTACAGATAAACACTGACATACTCAGCTTTTATGTGTGTTCTGGAACTCCAAACTCAGGTCATCAAGCTTGAACAGCAAGCACCTTACTACTGAGCCATCTTCCAAGTTCCCCATGGTCATCATTTAAAAGGTTGAACAATAAATAATATTTTCTTTCATGTATGTATCACCTTTTCTCTGTCCACTCATTTGTTCATAGTAAATTGGATTGCTTTCATCTCTTGGCTATTGTGAAAAATGCTTCAATGAACATGGTTGTGTCTGAGGTCCTGTTTCCTATTCATTTGGATATATATCCAGAAGTATAATATGACAACTTTATTTGAAGGTCATCACATGTCTTCTCACAGTGGTTGCACCATTTTATTGTCCCATTGACAATGCCTAGGATTCCAATTCTTTCACATTCTCACCAACACTTATTTTCTGAATTTCTGCTCATTTCTTGAAAAACATTACTTGCAATTATTTATTTAGTGTGTGTGCACATATGCACATGCACATATACATACAAGTATGCTGTGGAGTACATGTGGAGGTCAGAGGACAACTTCTGGGAATCAGTTCTCCCCTTCCATCATACAGGTTCTGTGATCAAACTCAGGTCATCAGGCTTGGTGGCAAGCACCTCCACTTGCCGAGCCATCTCCCCAGCTGGCCCCTCATTTGTGGTTTTTGTTTATTTTATTTTGGTTGGTTGGTTTTGAGACAGGAACTCCCTTATGTAACTTGGGATGGCCTGGAACTCACTATGTAGACTAAGCTGGCCTTAAACTCACAGACATTTGCCTGCCTTTGCCTCCAGAATGCTGAGATTAAAGGCATATGCCATCATGCCCAGTTCATTTGTTTTTAAGTAGTGACCATCCTAAGGGATGTGAGGTATTATCTCAGCGTGGTCTTGATTTGCACTTATCTGATGATCAATGACCTTGAACTTCCTGTGTATGCTTGCTGTGCACTTGTGTATCTTCCTGGAGAAATGTCTGGTCATCTTTTAACTACATAAAGATATGTTTAAGAGCTAGAGAGATGGCTCAGTGGTTAAGAGCATTGGCTGTTCATCCAGAGGACCAGGGTTCATTTCCCAGCACCTACATGGTGGCTAGCAACTGCCCGTAACTCCAGTTCCAGGGGACATGAGGCCCTCTTCTGGATGGTATTGCATAAGAAAATACTACTTACATACACGCAAGGCAAAATACTCATACACAGAGGATCAAAATAAATATTAAAAATAAAAATAAATAAAACATGCTTGTGTGTATGCAAGTGTCTGTGTGCAGGTATGTGTACATGAGTACAGATGTCCATCATGGCTGGAAGGAGGGATCACATCCCATGGAGATGGAGTTAAAGGTGGTTGTGAGCCACCCAACATGAATGCTGGGAATCAAACTTGGGTCTTCTGCAAGAGTAGTATGAGCTTTTTTTTTATTAAAAAAAATTTTTTTGGTCTTTTTTAAGACAGGGTCTCCCTGTAGCCCCACCTGTCCTGGAGCTCACTATGTAGACCAGGCTAGCCTTGAACTCACAGAAATCCGCCTGCCTCTGCCTCCCAAGTGCTGGGACTACAGGTGTGAGCCACCACACCCAGCTTATTAAAATATTTTATTTATTACTTTTATTTTATGTGTATGCGTGTATTGTTTGCATGTAGGTAAGTGCACCCGTGTGATGCAATGCCCACGAAGGACAGAAGAGGCTATCAGATCCCCTGCAATTGGAGTTACGGACAGTTGTTAGCTGCCATGTGGGTGCTGGGTTTGGAATCTGAGTCTTCTGCAAGAAGAGTCAGTGTCCTTAACCACTAAACCATCTATCTCTCTAGTCCCAAGAGTAGTATGAGCTTTTAATTGAGCTTTTATTTTGAGTTGAGGTGTCTTTATGTATTTCTGATATTAACTATACACAAAAGATCAAATGTTTCTCATTCCACAATTATCTTTTCATTCTGTTGTATTCTTTGCTGTGCAGAAGTTGAAGTTCAGTGTAGTCCTTTTTGCCTATTTTCCCTTTGTTGCTTGTGATTTCATTGTCATACCCCAAAATATTGCAAATCCGTGGTCATCATGTTATCCCCATTTCTGTCTTGGAAAATAGAGTCTCAGGGCATACATTTAGGTGCTTAATCCATTTGGGTTAATTATTATAACGTTATTTTTTGCATGTGGATATCTACTTTCTCCACATCCTTTTTCTCCATATATATTTTTTAGAAGAAGCATTTCACTACAGCTTTAACATACTCAATAACAGTTTCCAGAGCAAAGATATGTCTCTTTCAAAAGTGGCTATAAAAATTTTAGGTTTACTGTTGAATTAATACAGTTATACAATACTGAACTTAGTATAAACCCTGTAAGACATAAAATTGAGTGAGTTTTTAACCTTTAAAAAAGATCTCCATTTCATTTTAAAATATACTGTTTCTTACAGAAAGACACATTGTTTTTGCTAATAACACTGTGATGTTGATGCACGTGTCTCTCATCTGTATGTATCTGATTCTTGTTAGTCATAATCAATTGCACTCCGATCCTTGGCATCTGTGTCTGTCTATAAAGTCATCGGGTAGATTTCAATGGTAATGTTTATCACCTCTACTAATTAACATGACAAAAGTTTTATGCTTCCTCCTCAAATATAATTCATTTTTAAAAATTTGTTGATTTGTGTGTGTGTGTGTGTGTGTGTGTGTGTGTGTATCACACAGAACATCCCAAACCATCTTATTCATCTATACGCCTACTTCCCAGATGGCACCCTCCCATAGCCTTCCCCCCACTAGAGCCTTATACTCTGTCATCCCCGTTACTGTCCGCTGTGTTGTCGGCATCCCTAGCCATTCCCCACTACTCATCTGTCCAGTGAATCTATGTCAGCTGTTCCTCATCTAGCAGCAATCAGTTGTTAATATTCCTTTAGATAAGATTGGGGTCTGCTGTTCATTTTCCCAGTTCTATGCTGGGTTACCATCTGGGAGTCCCTTTGGTCACCATGGCCAACAACTCACAAGAAGGTATCTCCTATCTGGCATTGCTGCTTGTTATGTAGCCTTTAGCTATACATATGGACTCTTAAAAAATTATATTGGCCCCTTTAATCTTTGGTTATATTTTCTTTTTGGATGTTTAAGGCCATACAGTTGGCCCAGATAAACCAATTTATTTTTACTCTTAAGGTTGTTTGAGGATCTGTTCCTCAGGGGTCACATGGGCTTGGGAGGAGCACCTGGCTCCTTTCTTTTACCAGTTCCACCTATGTGAAGATAAGTCAAAGGTCCTACTCGACCATGGTTAGCTTCACTTGGAAGCGTAGACTGGACACTGGTTCAAGTCCATCTCGTGGGGTCTCCATGGCCTCCTGATCAAGAGGACAGGTGACTCACCACAATTACAGGACAATTTGAGAGATGCTCACAGTCCCCTGGAACTAGTTGACCTAGGAGGGCAAGGAGCAAAACCTGTCCCTTATGTCCCTCTGACCAAATTATTATAGACCTCAAAGTATGTCTGTTAAACACCCAAGAAGGTTAGTTCCACCAGCCTGGTATTTTTAATTACTGTGTGTCATGTAGATAAATCTTGGGCAAATACCAATTGTTCTCAGATAAACCTTGCCTAGACATATATTTCTTGATCTGGTATGTATTACTTGTCAGTATGTTGTAAGAGTAATATGGTTCCCTCTGGTTTTTAAAACTGGCTAGGCATTATTTATCTCTCACATTCTCTAACCCCTCCATCATGGTTTCCCCAATCAAGGTGACCCCATTTTTCCCTCTCCCTTAATAATATGCTTCTCCTATGGTCCTACCTGTCTTGAGCTCCTTCTTTCCCTTTATCCCCTAGGTTCCTTGTATACCCTTCCCTCCCCCCTCCCTTAAACTAACCCAATTTTTATCCGTATCTCCCTTATTAATGCCTGTTTCCTACTGTTCTTCTCTTTTGGGTCCTTTCTTTTCCTTTATGTCAGCAGAAATCGTGATGATGGTAGTTATTTCATGTAGAGGGGACTGCTGTATATCATCATCTTATTAAAAGGATCTTGAATTTAAAAAGGATTTGATGCTAGGATCCACATATGAGGGAGAACATACGTCATTTATTTTTCTGTGTTACTTCACTTAGTATAACAGTTTCTAGATCCATCCATTTACCTGCAAATTGCATTATTTCATCTTTCTTTATTGCTGAGTAAAACTCCATCGTATAAATGAACCACATTTTCATTATCCACTCATCAGGTGAAGGGCACTTAGGTTGCTTCCATCTCTTTGCTATTGTGAAAAGATCAGCAACAAACATAGATATACAAGTGTCTCTGCAATAGGATGAGTTCTTTGGGTATATGCCAAGGAGTGATATAACTGGGTCAAATGGTAGGTTCATTTGTAGCTTTTTAAGAGTTCTCCACACTGCTTTCCATAGGGGTTGAACAAGCAGTGGATAAGTGTTCCCCTTTCCCCACATCCTCGCCCACATTTGGTATCATTTATTCACTTGATTTTAGATGGTCTGACTGGGGTAAGATGAAATCTTAAAGTGATTTTTATTTGTGTTTCCCTAATTACTAATGATGTTAAATATCTTTTAAGATGCTTCTTATAAGCTCCTTAGCCCATCTTTTAATTGGGTTACTTCCTTTCTTGATTCTCTGTTTTTTAAGTTCCTTATATATTCTGGATGTTAAACCTCTGTCACATGTGTCACTGGTGAAGATTTTCTCCCATTCTGTGGGTATTCTCTTCACATCCCTCGTAGCCTCCTTTGATGTACAAAAGCTTTTTAGTTTAATGAGGTCCCTTTTGTTGATTCTTGACCTTGTATCCTGAGCAATTGATGTCCGGTTTAGAAAATCCTTTCCTACACCTATATCTTATAGGTTTTTCCCAATGTTTTCTTCTAACAGTTTCAGTTTCAGGCTTTACATTGAGGTCTTTGATCCATTTGAAACTGACTTTTGTTCAAGGTGAAAGATAGGGGTTTAGTTTCATTCTTCTACAGGTGGAGATCCAGTTTTGCCAGCACCATTTGCTAAACATGCTGTCTTTCCTCCAGTGAATATTCTTGGTCACTTTGTCAAATATCAGGTGGCTGAAATTGCATTTACTTGTATTTGGGCTTCAATTTTGTTCCATTGATCTATGGGTCTATTTTTGTGCCAGTACCA
>NW_008337073.1:4327148-4329382 GCF_000622305.1 Nannospalax galili | reverse complement strand
TTCTCCGATTTCTCGTTATTGGTATATAGAAAGGCTACAGACTTTTGTAGGTTAATTTTGTAACCTGCCACCTTACTGAATGTGTTAATAATTTCTAAGAGTTTTCTCGTGGAATTTTTGGCATCTCTTAGATATAATATCACCAGCAAAAGGGATAATTTGATCTCTTCTTTTCCAATTATTATTCCTTTAATTTCCTGCTCTTGTCTTACTGCTCTTTCAGGAGTTTCAAGCAGTATGTTAAAGAGGAGTGGAGATAGTGGACAGCCTTGTCTGGTTCATAATTTCAGTGGGAATGCTTCCAGTTTTTCTCCATTTAGAATGACGTTGGCTGTGGGTTTCTTATATATGGCTTTACTTATGTTGAGGTATGTTCCTTACAGTCCAATTCCCTCTAGGACTCTGAACACAAATGCATGTTGAATTTTGTCAAAGGCCTTCTCTGCATCTATTGAGATGACCATGTGATTTTTGTTTTTGAGCCCATTTATATGAGTTATGACGTTTATTGACTTACGTATATTGAACCATCCCTGCATCTCTGGGATAACGGGGACTTGATCATAGTGGATGATTTTTTTGATGTGAGACTGTGTGTGATTTGCAAATATTTTGTTCAGACTTTTTGTGTCTACATTCATTAGGGATATGAGCCTATGTTTTTCTGATTAAAATCTTTTTTTAGATCTTCTTTAAATGTCTGATAGAATTCTGCTGTAAATCTATCTGGTCCTGGGGTTTATTTAGTCGGGAGGTTTTGTATTGCTGTTTCAATTTCATTTTGTGTTATGGGTCTGTTTAAGCTGTTAATCTCTTCTTGGTTTAGTTTTGGTGGTTCCCATGCCTTTAGATATCCGTCCATTTCTTTTAGGTTTTCAAAGTTAGTAGCATATTGGTTTTTAAAGTATTCCCTTATAATGTTCTGTATCTTTCTGGTTTCTGTTGTGATATTTCCCCCTTTCATCTCTGATTTTGTTGATTTGGAGTTGCTCTTTCTTTTCTTTTGGTTAACTGGGATGGCGGACTGTCAATCTTGTTTATCTTTTCAAAGATCCAGCTCTTGGATTCATTGCTTCTTTGTATTGTTTTCTTCATTTCAATTTCACTAATTTCTGCCCTGATTTTTGTTATTTCTTCTGGTCTGCTGAGTTTGGGTTTCATTTTTTGTTGCTTTTCAAGTATCTTGATTTGCAATGTTAAGTCATTTATTTGTGTTCTGATTTTTTTAGTGTAGGCACTTAGAGCTATAAACTTCCCTCTAAGGTCAGCTTTAAGCATGTCCCAGAGGTTTTGTTGTGTTGTATTGTCCTTTTCATTTAGTTCCAGGAATACTTTTATTTCTTTCTTAATTTCTCTTTCGACCCATTCAGGAGTGTGTTGTTTAATCTCCATGTATTCATGTGGTGACCAGGGCTTATTCCAGTATTGATTTTAAGCTATATTGCATTGTGGTCTGATAGAATGCATGGGATTATTTCAATCTTTTTGTATTCGTTGAGGTTTGTTTTGTGCCCCAATATATGGTCGATTTTGGAGAAGGTTCCATGGGGCGCTGAATAGAAAGTATGTCCTTTGGTGCTTGGGTGGAATACTCGGTAGATGTCTGTTAGGTCGATTTGATATATGGTATTGTTTAATTCAGGTGTTTCACTGTTAACTCTCTTCTCTGTTGACCTATCTAATGGAGACAGTGGGGTATTGAAGTCCCCTACTATTAGTGAGTTGGGATTAATCTGGGTCTTAAAGTCCTGTGGTATTGTTTTTATGAAGTTGGGTGCACCAGAGTTTGGTGAGTATGTATTCATGATTATAAAATCTTCTTGGTTTATTGTTCCTTTGTTCAGAATGAAGTGGCCCTCTTTATCTCTTCTGATTAGTTTTAGTTTAAAGTCAATTTTGTCAGATATTAGAATTGCCATGCCTGCTTTTTTCTTAGTACCATTTGCTTAGTATATTTTTTTCTATCCTTTCACCTTAAGGTAGTGCCTGTCCTTGAAAGTGAGATGAGTGTCTTGCAGACAACAAAAAGATGGGTTTTGTTTCTTAAGCCATTCACCTGGTCTGTGTCTTTTGACTGGGGAGTTCATTCCATTGATATTTAAAGTTATTAATGAAAGATGTGCATTGAATCCTGTCATTTTTATTTCTGTTCACATACTTTATATAGCTGCACTTTTCCACAGTTATACCTTCATTGAACTTCTTTCTATAACCCCTTGGTTCTAGTCATTCTG
>NW_008337073.1:4326297-4326634 GCF_000622305.1 Nannospalax galili | reverse complement strand
TTTTGGGAAATTTTCTTCCACAATTCTGTTGAAGATCTGGTCCATACCATTTTCGTGAGATTCTTCTTCTTGTATGCCTATGGTTTGTAAGTTGCATGTTTTTATGGTATCACACAATTCCTGCATATTCCATTCTTATGATTTCTTAAATTTTCATAATCTTTGCTTGAGTGGTCTAGTTCGTCCACTTTATCTTCCAGTCTTGATACTCTGTTTTCCATTTCATTCACCCTATTGGTGAGACTTTCTCTGGTCTGTTTTAATTAGCTTACTGAGTGCTTCACTTCCTTCTTCATTTCAGCCTGAGGATTCTTCAATATTTCCAGCCCTTTTCTGA
>NW_008337073.1:4283197-4326164 GCF_000622305.1 Nannospalax galili | reverse complement strand
TGGTGGAGATATGTTTTTTTGGTTTTTCATATTATTATTTTTTCTCTGTGATTTTGACATGTGAATTTCTTTTGTAGTTTCTGATTCTTGTGTAAGACTCAAGCCTTCAAGTTAGGTCTGCTTCTTTTTGTAAACTTAATGCACCTTTGTGGGTTACTTTTGGGGCATGAAAAGCTCGTTCATCTATGCTTCCTGTTCTCTCTTTTGATTTTATATTGGTGTGGCCAAACTGCTTTTGTCTTCAGGAGTTCCCACAGAGGTCCAAGTCAGATGAGGATCAGATGTTCTCAGGCTTTCTCCTAAGGTCTGGATCCTTCCCAGAAAGATGTTGTCCTCAGGAATTTGGGGGTTGGACTGGCCTGGGAGCTGGGCCCAGGAAAGATGCTGGTCTTGGGCAGCTGGTGGCTGTGCCATCCAGGGATGTAAATGGAGGTGGGGGCAGGAAGAGGCCCCAAGTCTCCTGGGGACTGCAGGGAGGAACTGGGTTGTTCTGGATGCAAATGATCAGAAAGCAGTGGTGACTCCAAGCAGAGAGGTCATCCCCCATGTCTGGGGTGCCAAGACAAGAAATGGGACATCACCCAGGCTAGGAGGAGAGATGGGGCAGGGAGCTGGGAGAGTGAATGTGGCTGGGGGAGTCAAGGTGCTGTGGGCACCGATAGACTTACCCAGGAAGGAGGCTGGCGGGTTGTGCAGCCCAAGGAAGCAGAGGGCAGTGAGAGTGGGACCAGGGCCAGAGGGCTCCTGGGGACTGCCAGAAGGAACTGGGTTCATCTTGATGCAAATGATCAGGAAGCAGTGGTGGTTCCAGGCCCAGAGGACAGCCCCGGTGTCCAGGAAAAAGGCTGGTGGATTGTGCAGCCCAGGAAAGCAGAGGAAGGTGAGGGCGGGACCAGGCCCAAAGGGCTCCTGGGGAGTGGGAGAAGGAACTGGCTTGGTCTGGATGCAAAGGATCAGGAAGCAGTGGTTTTTCTGGGCTGCCAGGGCAGCCCCAGTGTCTGGGGTGCCAAGACAAGAATGGGACAGTACCCACGCTAGGAGGAGAGATGGGGGGGGTTATGTGTCTGGGGGAGTCAAAACACGGAGGGCACCGATGGACTTATCCAGGAGAGAGGCTGGTGGGTTGTCCTTTTTCTCCTTTTTTTGAAAAACAATATTTTATTATTTTTATTTTATGTGTATGAGTGTTATGACTGCATGTAGGTAAGTGCACCTATGTCCGTGCAATGCCCACAGAGGACAGAAGAGGCTGTGGGATTCCCTGGAACTGGAGTTACAGACAGTTGTTAGCTGCCATGTGGGTACTGGGAATTGAACCCAGGTCTTCTGCAAGGACAGCCAGTTTTCTTAACCACTGAGCCATCTCTCCAGCCCCCTTTTTCTCCTTTTTTTTTTCTTCTCCTTTTTTGTTACTGGGTTTCACAGACTGGCCTTGAACTCCTGGACCCAAGCAATCCTTGGTTTCATCTTCCCAACTGTCTGGTACTATAGGTGCACACCCAGGTACCCAACTACAGTACTGTCCTTTGATGAGGTTTATAATTTCACGATGGTATCATTTGTCAAAGATCATTTAACCAAACTCCTCAGGGTTTATGTCAGGGCTTTCTAATCAGTTCTTTCTGTCATAATGCCAGAACGATGCTGTTCTGATTACTCTATCTTTATGTTTTGAAGTCAGGAAGTGAGAAGCCTCCAGCTTTTTTCTTTCTCATTTTTGGCTGCTGGGGTGGGGGAGCATAATTTTGAGAATCTATAAGAATTTTGGGATTTTAAAATTTTCTGCAAAAAATGTGCCATTGAGATTTTGAAGAAGTCTCCACTGAGTCTGCTTTAGGCAGTGCTGACATTTAACCAGGATTGTCTTCTGTAGTGGTTTGAATGAGAAATGTCCCCCACAGGCTCAAGTATTTAAATACTTGGTCCCTAGTTGGTGCTGTTCTTTGGGGAGGATAAGGAGGCACAGCTGGAGGAAGTATGTCCTGGGGGGTGGGCTTTGAGAATTCATAGCCTTGACCCACTTCCAGTTTGCTCTCTCTACTTTGTGTTTGCTGTTAAGATGTGATTTCTCAGCTTGCTGTTCCAGCCACCTGTTGTCATACCCCCCATCCGCAATGATTATGGAATCTTTGGAACCTTATGCGAAAGTAGATCCCCTTCTCCCCTGTGTCACTTTTGGCCATGGTGCTTTATCACAGCAACAGAAAAGTACAAACATATCTTCCGACTCAGGAAAGCAGATGTCTTACCATTGTTTGTATCGTCTTTAATTTCTTTCAGCTATGTTTTGCAACTCTCAGCGTAAAAGTCTTTCATCTCAAATTAAGTATATTCCTAAGAATTTATTCTTTGTGGTGCTATTGTAATTGTTACTGTTTTTTTAGACAGGGTCTTATGTAGGCCCAGCTAGAACTTTTTAGTAGACCAGGTTGGCCTCAAACTCACAGAGATTTGCCTGCCTCTGTCTCTGCCCGAGTGCTATGATTCAAGGTATGCACCACCATGCCTGGCCCATGACTATTTTCTTAATTCACTTTTTGGATTGTCAACATTAGTGTAAAGAGACAATAGATTTTTGTGGTGATTTTGTGTCTTGAGATTGTTTAATTCTAATCATTTTTTGGCGGGGGAGTGGAACCTTTAGGGTTTTCTGCATGTGATTACATAATCTGATCAGAGCTGATTTTTACTTCTTCCCTTCCAATATTGGAGTATATTTCCTTCTTCTTGCCTAATTAATCTGGCTAAGACTTCTAGTATTATGCTGACTAGGAGTAGCAGTCCTCCCCTAATCCTAATCTCAGAGGAAAATATTTTCATTTTTTACTACTGAATGTTAGCTGTGGATTTTTACATACTGTTTTAATGTATTAATTTTGTCCTATTCCTAGCTTGTTATGAAAGAACACTAAATTTTTTGTAATGGGTTTTATTATGATACGTTCATGCATATGCATCACTGTGATGTGCTTATCTCCTCCCCACCCAACTCCCTTCTGAGACTGTTTCTCCCCCAAAGTCCCTCTTCTTTCATGTCATATACATATGTGTGTGTACACACACACATAAATGTGTATTCTGCATGAGACAAACTGTATTTTGTCACTTCCCACCACTCCCTGTTTTTCCCTTTTTAAGATCTTGCTATGTTACCCAGGTTGGTTCTGAATTGGGCATTTAATTGTCCTGCCTCAGCCTCCCAAGTTCTGGGACTATAGGCATGCACCACATCTGGGTAAGAGTATTTTGTCAAATGCTTTTTTGCTGTATCAAGGTTGTGTTTGTTCTTCATCCTATTACACAGACTTTTATGAAATCATCCATGTATTCCAGGAAAAAAAAAGTATCCCTTTTTATTGTGGTGTATAATCCTTTTATTGTGCTAAGAAATTCAGCTTGCTAGTATTATTTTGAGGTTTTTTTTTTTTTATCAATAATCATCAGGGAGAGTGGTCTGCAGGGGTTTTGTTTTGTTTTTCCTGGTAATATCTTCTCTGTGCAATGCTCACGGAGGCCAGAAGATGGCATCGGATCTCCTGGAACTGGAGTTAAGGACAGTTTTTAGCCGCCACATAGGTGCTGGAAACTGAATCCTGGTCCTCTGGAAGAGCAACTATTGAGCAATCTCTCCAGCCACTTAGTCTGGACTTTTAGGTGAAAGTGAGATGCAACATCTGTTCCCCAAAGAGCTGGAATATTTCCAGTTTCACATGTTCTTCCTGACTGGTCACTTCCTCTTGAGGTGGAGAGAAACTGTACAAGTCTTTATGGTTTCTTTGAAGACTAGAATGCAGCAGAAGAGACACAGGGGGCGGTCTGATAGCAGGCAAGAAAAGGCGATATGGCTATCACCTGCTCTAGCAACGCTTAGTGGTGAGGCGCTCTATTAGTGGTGAGGAACAAAACAAAGGGATTATGTACATGTCCTGGCTTCAGTCCCACTGGAAGTCCCAGTCAATCACAACTAACAACTTCCAGACATGTGAGTGACTACAGAGATTTAAATCTCTGCCTTTTGTGTGAATCTTGCTCTGACTGAATAGAGAGAGGAATGAGGCTGTCCCTGCCAAGCTCTGTCCATGTTGTAGATTCATGAGCAAATAAATGCTTAAACTGATAGGTTTGGGGTGGCTTATTGCAAAGCAGTTGGTACTTGAGACACTATCAACAGTTTTGAAGCTCTTTGTATATCCTTCTCCATTTGCATCTTCCTCCTACCTCTCCAGAAGTAGCCATTATCCACAATTATTCTGAATTCACATGCTTTTTAAACATTGGATTTTACCACATATGCAAGTAAGAGTTAAGAATACTTGCCTTTTTCCAACAAACTGGTCAAATTAAACTTTTTGTATGTTTTTAGCTTTTTTTTTCTATACACATAGGGCGACTATACCGCAATCCATGCATCTATTCTCTTGTTGATGGGTACTTAGGCTATTTTTATTGATTTACTAAATTTTATTATTTTGTGTATCTAGTTGCACACACACACACACACACACACACACACACATATGTGTAAGCCATGGTGCCCATGTGGAGTCAGTCCTTTCCTTCCACCCTTACGTGGGTTCCAGGGATGAAACTCAGGTTGCCAAGTTTTCATAGCAAGAGCTTTGACTCACTGAGCTATCTTGCTGGCCCCTTATTTTTTCCTCTTAAATGATGACATGTTTTTTAAAATTTTTTGTGGTACTGGAAATTGAACCCAGGGCTCTGCCAATGCTAAGCACATGTTCTACCACTGGGCTATTTTCCCTTCTGTATGACATGAAAGATATCCAAACACTGAATAAAAACATCATTGAAATAAAGTACATTGGAAGGATACAGAAATTTGTAATGCAAGTCACATTTTAATACAGTTTTAAAAACACTTCCAAATATAACTACAAATTTAAACAGGAAAAATATCTCAAAGAAACATCTTAGTTGACCATTAATACATTGCTTTAAAGGATTATTTTTCTGAATCCTAGGATTACTATCTTGGGTTTATAAAGGTAGCAGAGGTATCCAATCTTCTGACATTGTGATATGACATTGTCATCTATAAACATGTTAGGCTGCAGGCTGGACACGCCCTACTGAAATTTTCCATTTGAGCATTTTATGCTCTATGTAGCTTTTCCCAGCAGTTAATTACAAGCAAAGCTGTTGTCAAATTTAAATCGGGGAGAAACCTCCCTCGGTAAGTTGATAAAGTTTGCAAGATTACACTTTTAAACTTCTTGTTACTATAAATTAATCAGTAAAATCCAACCCCTAGAAAAATTTCAGCAAAAATCTTTATAAAAAATGTACTCTGTCTGCATTAAAATCTCCATATTTGTGTTTTAAAAATCAACAAATAGTAGGGTGCAAGCCTGTAATTTCAGCACTTGGAAGGCAGAAGCTGGAAGATGACTGTAAATTTGAGGCCAGCCTGGGCTACAGAGTCAGACTCTGTCTTAAAAACAAAGCAAAGCAAAACAAATCAACAAAGTGAGGAATAGATTTACCAAAAGAATTCATTATGCAATTGAAGCAAAGAAATATTCAACAGTAATTGGCTTCTTGTCACACTAATGTGGAAGACTGAGGAGTCTAAAATGCTTAAGTTGTAGCAATAACGAGGGTTCAGACCACTCCTTACACTGGTTTGCAGCCTTCCTCCACTTTACAGGAAAAAAAATCAGTGCATATCATCTTTAAAAATGATCAATTGCTTTAAATTAATTATTTAATTCATTGTGAAGACCGATAAGCTACGATAATTCCATTACTTAACAAAATGGGTGAGTCTTTTGAACAATCTAATATAAATGACCAAAACCCAGATCAGAGAAGAGACAAAGATCAGGGGCTTTCTGTGGAATGCAAAAGCAATGATTTTATTTATTTTTTATACTTCATTACTTTTATGTGTATGAGTGTACTGCTTGTATGTAAGTGCACACATGTTGTGCAATGCTTGCAGAGGTCAGAAGAGGGTGTCAAATTCCCTAGAACTGTAGTTATGGACGGTTATTAGCCACCATGTGGGTGCTGGGAATCGAACCTCGGTCCTCTGAAAGAGCAGTCAGTGCTCTTAACCACTGAGCCATCTCTTCAGCCCCAAGCAACAATTTTAATACCTATTCTAAAATACTGAAACATTCTGGGCTCAGTCTTTACTATGTTTAAAACACAGTAAACCCAAAATATTAAAACAAGATTCCCCATCTAGCCTCAAAACCAATTTTCTGCCACATAAATAAAAAGTGCTTCTAACTAATAATATACAACACTGAAAATTGCAAACAGCCTTTGTCTCACTGCCAGCAATGAGTGGTCTAGGCTAAAGGGCACCTTGATATTTATAAAAGCCAAAAATATATAGTCATTTATTATTTCCTATACTTCTAATATTATATCATTGAGCATAAAATAATCTTTTGACATGGTAATTAAAATGATTACATTGTGGAAGAATAAAACAGAAGGAAGTTCTGCTTAGGTGTGTTGGTCATGGTATGCTACCTCAAATGAAATTAAATATTGAATGGAACACAATTCAGGGAAAAAAAGACCAATTTATTTGTTTTATTAAATAGAATGAGAAAGTTTAAATGGTCAAGAGGAGACAGTTTTAGGTGCTATATTCACCAAGAATAAATTCATACCATTTTATATTCACTTACACAGGACAGGCAAGGAAATCTTATTCCTGATGGCTGCCCAGTCACTTAAAAAAATTCTTCTCAAGGAAACCAAAAGAAAAATACCTTGAATTTTGGTTATTTGTTAAAGTCAACATTTCCAGATGCCCTGGAAGCAATCAGTTCAATTTGGTTTCTTCTTGTGTCCCGAGAAGGAACAATAAATTTGAGTTTATAGGACTGTGATCTCAGTTTTCAAAGACTGTGACCAATTATTTGAGAGTTGTAATCTGCAGGCTCCATTTTTAAAATATGTGGGATGACACTGTCAATTCGTACGTTCCCAATGAGGCCTTTGAAGAACAGCTCTTCAGTGATGGTAGCATTCATCAGTCTCAAAGCTGGCAGTCTGAGTAGTAGTCGAGATAACCTGAAAGCAAAAAGGGGAGGGAAAACAGGCTGTAAATGAGAAAGACTTGGGAGGAAAGTACTAGCAATTTCTGCATATAAATGATCACCAGCTGCACACTAAGGCAGCCTGTGAGACTCCACAGGAACGCCTTGCTCTGACCTGCAAACCCTGCTGCCCCCACTTGGCTCTAAGGACCTTGGAACTAAGTTATTAAACCATGGGTCAGGATCACTTAAGAACAGCTTCCCAACTCATTTCACATGGTAAGGACAGCAAAATTCTGTGTTATCTGAACACATGAGGCCCAATAACCGTTTTCTTTTCAAAAACAAAAACACTACCAGGAATGGTATGAGGCAACAGATGCTATTATGAAGAGTGAAGATATGGAAAAAGGCAGCTGAGTTTAAATTGCGATTCAACTGCTCCCCAGTTATGATAAAATGCATAAGTCACTTACTCCCTGCCTTTCCCACGAATGGTTCCTATTAATTCCTATGTAGGAAGTAAGGTTTATAGAAGTAGGATCATGGCTGTGTGAAAGTGTACTTTAAATTTAAAAGGATATTCAAGGATTTAAGTTGAAAAGTTGCTCAAAGATTTTTATAGGCAGGACTGTGAAAAACTTGAGAGCGCAACAGAACATGCAAAGTACCTACCCACAACCTAATGGCCGCCTGTGTATGAAAGAGGATGGAAATTTTAAATGATGTATTCACTTGAATAATGAGAGATGTAAAACAAAAGTTCTTAAAGTTTAGGAAACTGAAGAGCAATCACAACAACCACTCAGAAAAACCCTTGTCATACATGTATCTTTTTTCTTTTCTAAAGCCTTACAAGGATTCTGTTCCTCAAAATACCCAGTTCCCTTTTGTTCCCACCAACTGAGCTGCATTCACAGTTTTAAGTGGATTGGAAAATTAGTAAGCTAAATCAAGGTTGATTTTCTTGATGCAACTCGTTTATAAATAGATATTACTTAATATCTATAAAGCATTATTATGTACAATATTCTTCTTTGTTTTTTGAGACAGGATCATATAGTCCAGGTTGGCCTTAAACTCTCTATGCAGCTGAGGATGACCTTCAACTCTTGATCCTCCTGCCTCCACCTCCTGAGAGCTAGAACTACAGATATGTGCTACCATGCCTGGTTTATATGGTGCTAGGCATCAAACCCAGGGCTTTATACATTCTAGGTAAGTGCTCTACCAATTGAATTACATCCTCAGCCCCTACAATGTTCTTTTACTAGAATTATGCTAAATAATGTTTATTATGAGCAAATATATTCATGTAGCCCTTACTATATAATAGAGATGGTTTTCAGCAGTTTATATACATTAACTTATTAATCCTTATAATACAGTAGTCCTCCTCCACCCCACCCATGTGTCTGTGGAGAATAAGTTCCAAGATGCCAGCAGATGCCTGAAACCATAGGTAATACACTAAGCTTTATATCTACAGTGCTGATAATACTGAACAAGAGAGGATTCACATCCAAGGTTGAACAAGAGAGGATTCACATCCAAGGTAGGGCCAAACCGGATAATGCGAGATTTCAACATGTTAATCAGAATAGCATGCAATTTGGAATTTATGAATACTTTCTGGAACTCTCCATTTAATGTTTTTGAACCAGGGTTGACCACAGGCAACTGAAGCCATGGGTAAGGAGGCCTGGTAAAACTGTGAAAAGTGGATACTATTATTATCCAGAAACGGAAGGAAAGGCACTAAATCCAGCAAGCTTGTTGTCCTATGCTTATCATCCCAGTGACTCAGGAGGCTGAAGCAGGTTAAGTTTGAAGCCAGACAGGGCAACACAGTGAGATAATGTCTCAAAAAACAAATGAAAAAAGAAGTTAAAAAACTTGCTCAAGATGATGCAGTTAGAAGCAAGATTTAGACCCAGGTTCAGGTTCTCTGGCTCAGACAGCTGTATGTTTAATAGTGTTACTATACTGTCCCTTCTCCAAATATAAGTGGCTGATTAAAAAAAAAAAAAAAAGCCAGGCGTGGTGGTGCATGCCTATGATCCCAGCATTTGGGAGGTAGAGGCAGGCAGATCTCTTTGAGTTCAAGGTCAGCCTGGTCTATGTAGTGAATTCCAGGACAGCTGGGGCTATAGGGAGACCCTGTCTCAAAAAGACCAAATAAAATAAAAAATAAATTTAAAAAAAAAGGCAGCGTTCTGGCCTGTGTAAGGTGGGCTGTTGTAGGCTAACAGCAACGAGAGCAGACTGCAGCCACGATGGAGACTTACTCCAAAGGCCTATCCTCTGGCAGATACCCACCTCACCAAGAAACTACAAGACCTTGTTCAGCAGTCATGTAACTGTATACAAGCAGCTTCGGAAAGGAGCCATGGAGGCCACCAGACCCTCAACTGGGTATATCAGAGTTTACTGTGATGACGGCAGATGCTGAGCCCTTGGAAATCACCCAGCACCTCCTGCTGCTGTGTGAAGACAAGAATGTTCTGCATGTTTGTGTGCTCCAAGCAGGTCCTAGGACAGGCCTGTGGGATCTCCAGGCCGGTCGCTGCTGGTTCTGTCACCATCAAAGAAGACTCTTGGCTAAAGCAGCAGCTCTAGTTCCCTCAGCAGTCTATTGAGAGGCTCTTGGTGTAGCCCTTTGGCTTCTGCCTTGTTTTCCCCGTCGACCCCAACCCCAGTTGTGTATTGTATTGTCTCTGTTAGCATGTAATGTTTTCAGCAGCTTTCTGTTATAAAATATTCTACTACAGGCTCAGCGGTTAAGAACACTGGCTGTTCTTGCAGAAGACCTGGGTTCGAATCCCAGCACCCACATGGCAGCTAACAATTGTCCATAACTCTAGTTCTAGAGGATCTGACAGCCTCTTCTGTCCTCCACAGGCATTGCATGACACCTACATGCAGGCATACACATATTAAAAAAAATATGTATATATAATTTTTTTCTACTACAAAATGAAAATAAATAAAAGATTCCCTCCTACCCCAAAGAACACTGGCAAGGCCAAAATAACTTGGAAGAATTTTCATTGGCCATGTTTCAAAGTTAATTAAATATGCCGGTTTAATAGTGTTTAATTCATTCTTTCCTCTCTCTTTTTATTTATAAATTTCATTATTTCACTGGAAGAGTCTGGGCTCTACAACTGAACTCCCTTGGCTCAAAGTCAGGCTCTGCCAATTACTGTGCATCTTTGAGCAAGTTACTTACCCTCTCTCTTCTACTATATAAAATGTGAGCACTCATTAGCTTTTACATGTAGAGCCTAGTACCAACACACTGTCTTTCCCTGCCTCTAGTGCTAGGGATGGAATCCAGGGCTTGCACATGCTAACCATGTGTGCTGCCACTAAACCAAAGCCCCAGACCCTCCCTATTTATTATTATTTCTTCTTCTTTTGGGGATGCTGAGAACTAAGCCTAGGACCTCACACATGGTAAACAAGCACTGGAACTTTAAGCTAATCCACAGCCACAGTATTGCTTTCAGTAGCATTAGCTATTTCAAAGGTCAAGATTGAATGAATATTTAATTACTGTTAGAATGGTGGTGCATGCCTTTAATCTCAGCACTTGGGAGGTGGAGGTATGTAAATCTCTGAGATGAAGGCCAGCCTGGCCTATATAGTGAGTTCCAGGCCAACTGGGATTATAGACAGACCTTGTCTCAACCTCCCACCCTGCCCCCAGAAAAAAAGAAGAAATAGGTTCACTAAAAAGCTTTTAGGCAAGGCCTTATGTCACAAGCCTGTTATCCCACGACTCCAGAGGCAGAGGCTGGAGGATCAGAAGTTGAAGGCCACCCTGGCTACATAGTGAGTTCTAAAACAGCCTATACTACAGGAGATCCTATCTCAAAACAAACAAACAAACCCCACCAAACCCTAAAACAAAACCAAATAAACAAACAGACAAACAAACAAACAAAACCTTTAACCTACTACTTTAAGTAGTATTTAACTTAGATACCTATAGGTGTCATCTGGATATGTTCTGGTTATGTAATCTTGGAATTCCACATAAGCCTTTTCCTGAAATTTCTCAATCTGTTCCATGTTTTCCAAGCCTGGGTGGTCTGAAACATAAAAGAATGTACTATTATCCTATTTCTGAATTTTCATTTAACATGACATGGAATGTGGGGCTAAAGAGGTGGAAGAAACAGTTCACTCAAATAGAAAAGCCCACCAGACAAAGCTTTGCTCCTTTATGCCATGAGCACTTGCTGAACACACACCCACCACGTGCCAACACTGTAGTGCAGACACTAATAACTATGCATATTATAACGTCCAATAAAAAATGACACCACTGAGTGTTGCCAAAGTACTTTTCTCTCAAAAGTAAAAGAATGGATTTTTTACTGCTTCTTCTCCTTGAGACAGCGTGCTGAGATTAAAGGCCTGTGTGCCACCATACCTAGTAGCCATTTTGTGTTTAACATCAACAAATGACCAGAAAGACTCAGCTTCCTTAAAAAGCATTTTAAGGGCAGATGGTGACGGCAGATGCCTTTAATACCTGCACTCGGGAGGCAGAGGCAGGCGATCTCTGTGAGTTTAAGGCCAGCCTGGCTACATAGTGAGTTCCAGGACAGCTGGGGCTACAGGGAGACCCTGTCTCAAAAAGACAAAAAAAGAAAAAAGAAAAAAAAGATTACAGCCTATACTTTTACAAGGACTCCCCAAATGTTGCTAAGTAAAAAAGTACTATGAAATTATGAAACATGAACACTTTTATCTCTATCAAAGAAATCATAATGCAGAAATATGAAATAATCTACATAAACATTTCAAAAGTCAGTGCATTTCACAAAATAGAAATATTTAAAGAACTTCATCAGTTTATATCTAACTTTTCAATTTGTACCTAAAGAAAATAAAGTTTCCAAACTGGCTGTGTTAAAATGGAGACGCTTGGGGTGGAAGGGTGGCTAAGTGGCAGAGTGCTTGCTGGGGTCAACCTCCAGCACCACAAAAAGAAAAAAATGAATGAGTAAAAATGGAGGCACAAGTTATTAATAAAGTGAAACATTACATCAGCACTCTACAGTGAGTCACATCCCAGCCACATGTGAAAGAGTACAAGAAGCAGTACAAAAGTTTTAATTATCTTATTTGTTATCACTGAGAGGAAGAAGCAGCTTTCTTCAGATAATTTTATTACAACACACAGGGAAGAAATATCTATCAAAACAAAAAAATGCAGACCCTCTGAGAACTGTCAGTTTCTATTCACAAATGAACAAGACCTTAATGGCATTTTACTGTCTGTGAAAACTAGAGACTAGCAGAAAAAGTAAAAGGCCTACCCCTGTTTGCAACACTAATGCAGAGAATTTAACTCCTTACACAGCTGTGATTGTCTTGCAATTCTGGCATTTAATGATGTATACCTAAGAATGCAAATAGTGATTTCTTAGAAATACAGACCTATGTCATTTCACTGCTTTTCCAACCTTCACTTTCATACTCAGAGCTCTAATATCCTTCAAATCCCTCAATTGAAATTACGCAATTTTTAATATATTCACAAAGTGTGCAACCATCACCAGAGTGTAGTTGTAGGACATTTTTATGACTCCACAGTAACCCCTACCCAGTAGCAGTCACTCCCTATATCCTGGCTCCTTGACTCTACCAACTATACCCCTCTACAGGTCTGCCTAAAATTATTTTATATAAATGGGATCAAACAATTACGTGTGCCCACGTGAGTGGCTTCCTTCATTTCATATATATTTTCAGGGTATGTCAAGTTATAATATGCATTAGAATTTCATTCCTTTTTATGCTAATAATGTTCCATTGTATGTATCACATACATACAACTCTTCTTTTTTATTATGTGTGTGTGCACGCGTGCACACACATGCTTGTGGATGACAGAGGACAATTTGCAGGAATCAGTTCTTTCCTTCTATCATGTGAGTCCTAGGGATTGGAATTCAGGTTGTCATGTTTGGCGGCAAGTGCCTTCATCTGCTGAACCATTTCATCAGTCCAGTTTGTCTTTTTATTTTTATGTTTTTGAGCTAGGGTCTCATGTAACTGAGGCTGGCCTTAAATTTGCTATGTGGCAAAGGTTAGCCTTGAATGTTGATCCTCCTGTCTCTACCTCTCAAGTGCTGGGATTACAATTTTGTATTACCATACCTGCTTCATTCATCTATTGAAGGACAATTATGCAATTTCCACTTTTTGGCTCCTATAATTAGTGCTGAATGTTATATATATATATATATATTCTGGGGTCAAGAGGAATGGAATATATGCTTATGTTTTACTGGATTTTTTGGTATGCTGTATGTGGTATATGTACTTGTTAGTGTAGGTATGCGCATGTGTGTACTTATGTGCATGCACTTGTGTGTGCATGAGTGTGCAGACCAGAGGTAAATGTCAGGTGTCTTTTCTCCCACTGCAATCTGTCTTTATGTTTTTGAGAAAAGATCTCTCACTGAGCTCATCCATCTGGCTAAACTGGATGGCCACAGTTTCAGAGATCTGCCTGTCTCCTCGCTGGGATTACAGGTACATGCCACTGGGCCCGCTTCTTCCATCAGTTCTGGGGATCCTGATGCTTGCTTGGTAGGTACTTTACTCACTGAACCATCTTCCCAGTCCCCTTATGTTGAACGCTTTGAAACATTGTTGAATTCGTGGGGCTGAAGAGATGGCTCAGTGGTTAAGAGCACTGGCTGCTCTTGCAGGGGACCTGGGTTTGATTCCTAGCACCCACATAGCCATTAAGAATCATCTGTAACTCCAGTTCCAGGGGATCCGACACCCTCTTCTGACCTCTGAGGGCATTGTACCACATGGGTATACCCACCTACATAGAGGTACTGCACTCATACACATAAAATAAAAATAATAACTAACATTAAAAAAGAAAGAAAGAAAAATTGCTAAACTCTTTCCTAAGGTAACTGCTGCCTGCAGTGTATAACACTTCTAATTTCTACACATCTCAAACATTTTACTTTAAGCAGAGGTAAATGTTCTGGGCATTGTGGCATATACCTGTAATCCCAGCACTCGGGTGGTTGAGGCAGAAGGACTGCCAAGAGTTCTAGGCAAGCCTGTCCTATACAGGGAGCACTAATCTATTTCAAAATAGCAAAAATGCATAAATAATAAAGAAAGATCAAAGAAGTAAATGCTTACTACCTGGACTGAAGAGTACGATGGCCTTCAGGTAGGCGTATTCATGTCCATCAATGCAGAGCTTAACCATGCTGTTACAAAACTCTTGTAGTTTGAAGATGTGCTCCATCAACAATTTTCTCCTTTCTGGTGACATTTTATCTTCAAAAACAAACACTTCTTATTTTCATCTCAAATATTTGACCATTTTTACCCAATGCATCTCCTTCTCATAAACATTCTCTTCACTGCCTCCAACCATCTCTAAATTAAAATTCAAAATTGCTGCCATTATAGATGAAGCTAGCAAACTGCCTTCCAATATAGAGCATTTAAAAAAATACAGTAGTGAAACCCCAAATGTAATGTTTTCTTTTAAGATACACCTATGAGAAGACATAGAGGCATCCATCTGAAAAAATTGCCGGCCAAAGTACAAAAGATGGCCATGGATTCAGGAAGCCCTAGATTTGTTCCCCAGCACTACACACAACCTGGTGAGTTGGTGCACACTTGCAAGCCTAACATTTGGGAGGTGGAGGCAGGAAGATCACGAGTTCAAGTTCATCTTTCAGTACTTAAGGAGTTTGAAGACAGCCTGGGCTACAGCAAACAAACAAACAAACAAACAAACAAACAAACAAACAGTGAGAAAGACTCAAATTTTTGTAACAGGGTTTAATTTAAGATTACTTTGTTTGGAAAAATAATGAGCAAAATCATTTTCAGTTTTAAAAATTAGAAAACTAGTTGGATGGTGCAGGCCTTTAATCCCAGCACTCAGGAGGCAGAGGCAGGCAGATCTCTGTGAGATTGAGACAAGCCTCATCTACGAAGTGAGTTCCAGGCCAGCTGTGGCTACAGGGACACCGTGTATCACCCAACCCAGAAAAAACAAACAAACAAACAAACTAGGAACTAGTATAATAAAAACAAAAGTTGAGCAAAGCACACTGCCAAGACCAAAGAAAAGTTGAGGAGAATAAATTTCTACAATAGTCTACTTTGTTGTAAGGGATATGTATAAAGGACATCCAGAGTATACAGTGAAGCACAGCTACCTGAGGGCAGGCTGTGTAACACATGAGCAGACAGAGTGATTCAGGAGAGAAACGAGAAGAACAAGCGCTGCTGCCTGCTAGCTGTTCTCCTGTAGTGGAGTCTACAGTGACTTTTCTGTCCTTTATGATGAGGAAGCAGAGGACTTAAAACAGTGTAAAAAGAAAAAAAAAAAAAATCAGGCACGGTGGTGCTCACCTGTAATCACCATACCTGGGAAACAGGCAGGAGGACAGCTGTTAGCTGAAGGCTAGCCTGGGCTTCATAGTGACTTCTAGATGAGCTGGACTACAGGGTGAGGTTCTGCCTCTTGTCTCAAGCAAAAAAAAAAAAAAAAAAAAAAAGAGGGAAAGAAGAAAGAGAGAGAAGACAAGAGGAACTGCCTGGAGTAGTGAACAGTGTATATCTGCTATCCTAGCACTTGGGGTGGAGCAGTAGGTGTAGGAGGCAGGTGAACTTCAAGTACAGAGTGAGATGTTATCTCCAAAAGCCAAATCACTAACCCCAAATACAAAACAAAACAAAAAGCCAATGAATGGAATGTGCTAAAGAATGGAAAATAGTGACTAAAGTATAATGTATTCCTGAACTCAAAGGCAACAGCATTTTAATTAGTCACAAGCCATTTTAAAGGTGTTTATAAATCTGTGGTTGTCTGTCTCCTTAAATGAAAGAGGCATCTAGAAAAGAACAAAGAAAGTAAGGATTCTACAACTCTTCAGTTCTCTCTGTTTTTTTAAAAAAAAATTTCTTGGAGGCAGGGTCTGGTTATGTAGCCCATCCTGGCCTCAAACTTAGGAGCTTCCTTGATCAGAACCAGGACTGGGATTCGAGGGGTGTACCACCATGCCCACATGCTTTAGTTCTCTTTAGGTGATAGAATACATCTTACGGGATTAAATAAAAACCAGCCTATCATGTTATTCTAAGATTTATAATGAAGAAAGATAGTTTTAAAATTGGAGAGAAGTTCAAATGTTTAAATATTTGATCATCTCTATCTATATAGATTTTTAAGTTCCTATGTAAAAGTATAAAAATTCACAGGGCTGGCCAGCAATAGCTATACTATGGTTTGGGTAGGGTAAGTCCCTGTCAAAATTCACATTAGAATTTATTTTGTGAGGCAAAGGTGCTTGAAGGTGAATCTTGTAATAGGGATTAATGTCTTTCTTACAAGATTAGACTCATTCTCGAAAAGACAGGTTGTTACAGAAGAAAGTTTGACTCCTTGGCCCGCTGGTACCATGTGTCCTGCCTCCTGCAGACACTTGCTTGATTTTCTGTTTGCAATTAAGAGTCTCTTGCTGGAAGCTGAGCAGATGTGGGCTCCAGGCTCTTGCACCTCCAGAACCAGGAGCCAAAATAAAATAAACCTTTCTTTATAAATAACCCAGTCTCATGTATTCTATTTTGGCAACAAAAGCTAGATTACTGAAGCCCTGCAGACTTAAATATATTAGCTCTCATGTTGTTTTTCTCATTTAAAAATATTTCGGGGGCTGGAGAGATGGCTCAGCGGTTAAGAGCACTGACTGCCCTTGCAGAGGACCCGGGTTCGATTCCCAGCACCCACATGGTGGCTACGAATTGTCCTTAACTCCAGTTCCAGGGGAATCCGAAGCCAAGCCCTCTTCTGGCCTCCGTGGCATTGTACAACGCGAGTGCACTCATGTACATGCAGGCAATACACTCATACACATAAAATAAAAATAAATAAAATATTAAAAAAATACTTCAAATGATTAATGGATTTATCAAAATGTAAACATTATCTTTAAAAGGGTTTTGATACTCGAAACATTAATATAATCATCAGGGTATCTAACTTTGGTCATAATATTTTTAAAAAAATTTTTATGTATATGAGTTAAGTTACACCTGCATGTATGTAAGTGCACCCGAGGACAGAAGAGGACACTGGATCCCCCTGGAACTGGAGTTACAGACAATTGTTAGCTGCCATGTGGATGCTGGGATCTGAACTGGGGTCCTCTGCAAGAACAGTCAGTGCTCTTAACCACTGAGTCATCTCTCCAGCCCTGGTCGTAACATTTTATAAAACTGATGGCTCCTCCTATATCTCTGAAAAAGTAATAAGCAAAGTTATTTTTTACCTTGTTGAAGGCTACTGTGAAGACAATTGACAAACGTTGCTAATATAGTTGCTACATTCATCACTTGCCAACACTGGGCAAGACCAAGAGTAAAAAGCTCATTCCAGTATGCTCTTACCAACGATATGCTGTTCTCTTGCCTGGCAAAAACAGAAACGAAACCATAAATCAGATATTACTAAAATAAGCTATAAACTTTACAACTGATCCATGTACTTAAAAAATATTACCAAAGTACAACTACTCTAGAAAAACCATGTTACACAGACCTGATAATTCTGTTTTGTATAGCTGAGAGCAGTCCATGAAGAGTGCCTAGAGCTTTCAATTATCAGCCAGCTTTTTATCAATTTGCCAGTTTGTAGGAACAATTGCCAAGTAAGGTTTACACTAAAAGAGTTGAAACTTTGACCTTCTATTTCATGGAAATCATTGAAATAAAGATTTCCAAAAAGCGAAAGAATATATTCAATTATTTCTTAAGCATTCCTTTGCTTTGAATACAAGTATGGACATTTTTTTTTTTTTTTTGAGGATCAACTACTACTTAGTAAGGAAATGCTCAGTTTTGTGGAAGTGGCGCACTCTATATTTCAGATGAGACAAGTCACCAGATAAATGAGAGTCCCAGGATTCTACTATGGAAACAAGGCAAGTAAGGTCAAAAGTCTTCTTCCCAATTTCCAAGAAAGAAATTTTAGCAGTGCAAGAAAACAGGAAATGTATTTAAAAGAGAGTCAAAACACTTTGGCTTTAAGATCACTATCTACCTGGAGTTAGGTAAGGCTCCAACCCATATAAAATGCAGAGACATTTTAAATCCATCATGTTGCTTAAAAATTTTAAGACCTAAGCTGGGTATGGTGATGCATGCCTTTAAACCCAGAACTCAGGAGGCAGAGGCAGGAGGATCTCTGTGAGATGGAGGTCAGCCTGGTCTACATGGTGAGTTCCAGGCCAGCTGAGGCTACAGGGAAACCCTGTCTTAAAATACCAAACAAAAACAAAAACAAAAACATGAATATTGTCATTTGCATGTGAAAATTAAAAAGTTAACCTCAAAGACAGAGAATAGAGTCATGGTTATGGGAACCTAGGAGATTGTGGGAAGTCAAGATAGACAGAGAATGGATAATGGGTTGAAAACTGCACTTGGATAGGTGAGATAACTTACAATATTCTATAGGTAGGATAACTACAGTAGGCAGTAACCGAGTGCCTGAAAAACAGCCTAGTAGAGAGGATTTTGAATTTTTCCAACACAAAGAAATTATATATATTTGAGGTAACAGATGTGTCAGTTACACTAATGTGATCATTACACATCATATATATGCATGGAAATGGTATAATGCTCTCCACAGACATCTGCAACTTCTGTGAATCAATTACAAATAAAAATGTACTTTAAAAATTAAACAAGCTGGGTGTGGTGGTGCATGCCTTTAATCCCAGCACTCAGGAGGCAGAGGCAGGTGGATCTCTGTGAGTTCAAGGCCAGCCTGGTCTACATAGTGAGTTCCAGGACAGCTGGGGCTACAGGGAGACCCTGTCTCAAAAAGACAAAAATTAAAATTAAAATTAAACAAACAGGCCATGATATGCCAGACACTCTCCTAGGCACCATGAAAAATAGCAGTTAATGTGGACTAAGTTTGTTCATGAAAGAGAAAGGTGGTATAAATGTATAATTTCGGGTATTTTATATAAATGTCATATGCATATGAATATATATATATATATATATATATAAAGTTAAATTGAAGTAATACAAATTTCACTTGTTATGAAGAAAGATGACATGTTACAAAATGGGAGGCTCAGGGGAGAGGACTTTTTGAGGCAGTGATAGATAACCATTTGAAGAAAGATAGGGGATAAAGGGAAATTGTGTGAGTGCGTGCGTGCATGTGTGTATATGTGTCTGTATGAAACGTGTGTAGGTGCCTGTGGAGGCCAGAAGAGGGCATAGGATCCTCTGTTACAGGTGGTTGTGAGCCACCTGATATGGCTGCTAGGAATCAAACTCAGGTCCGCTGTAAGAGCAGCACATACTTTTGGGTGCTGAGATATCTCACTAGCTCTGGAATATAATAAAAACAAAAACAAAACCCCCCAAAACAAAAATGATCTACCCAGGTATGGAAGAATAAACTTGCGATCTCTGCAGTTGAAAGGTAGAGGCAGGAGAATCAGGGATAAGGCCATAACAGCTATATAGGGGTTTGAGGTCAGCATAGGCTACATGAGTCCCCATCTCAAAAAATCCTAAAGATCAAGAGAGGAAGTTTTCCAGCAAGAGGGGATAATTCGGGTGAGCTTGAAATGGTGACGTGATGGATAATCTTCTTTGCCTATTAGACTGGGATTTAGAATCAAGTAGGAAACACACCCCTGGGAATATCTGGGAGGGTGTTTCAAGAGAGGTTTAACTGAGGATGGAAGACCCTCCCAAATGTAAGCTCCATGGGCTGTGGTCCCAGACTGCAGATGCAGTGTGACCAGAGCTCTGTCACACTCCTGCCACCATGAGTCTCCTACCACAATGGATTATATCCCTTCTTAAACTGTGAGCCACAGTAAAACTTTCCCTCTTTAAGTTGTTTTTGTCAGATATTTTGTCATAGGAACGAGAAAAGTAATACAGATGAAGATGACAATATTCAAGGTTCAGTAAAAAGTGTTGAATACACTTCTAAATGTTGTCCTATCTCTGAATGTCCTTTTTCTACCTGATTTTCCTAGCTAATAAACCTATTCATTCTTTAGGATATAGCTCAGAGCTTTTTTGTTGTGGTACTGGGGACTGAACCCAGGACCTAGTAAAGATTAGATAAGCACCCACTCACTCAGTCATTCCTTTCCTTTTTTTGAAGCAGAGTTTCACTACGGAGCCCAGTTTGACTTGGGACTCATGGTCATCTGCCTCAGTCTGCTGAATCCCTAGTGTTAGGATTGTGGGTATGTGTCTGATACCTGGCTTCAGAGCTCACTTTCTTGAAGATTTACTACCCTCTTACTACATTCATCTCTCTCCACGCCTCTCCAGTGCTACCTATCCATTTATATTTTATAAATATTTCCTAGTTTTCTAATTTATTGATTTATGTTTGTGACACTAACTGAAGGCCAAGGTTCTCTTTTACATTTCTGTAAATAGCTCAAAATACACAGCAGACGCAGCTCACACACCCTGACCAGTGTTCCTCTGACCACTCATCAAAGAAGCTTCTCTTTGCAACAGATGGAGACTAATACAAAGTTCCACAACTGGTCAAATGCAAAGAATAAGTGACTGTGAGGAGCCTAGCACTAAGTGACACATCTACAAAACAACCTCTACACCCAAGGCTCAGGGAACATCATGGAAAAGGGGTTAGGAAGAATGTAAGAGCCAGATCACAAGACACCTGCTGCTAGTTAATGCATTCTAAACATGATAGGGAAGCTTTAATAGTGAAATCTCCAATGTGATAATCTAATGAAATCTGCCTAAAATCAGTTGACATGCTAAAGTAGGTGGAGGAATGTCACAGGGTCCCACCTCAAGATGAAGAGCTATAGGCAATCAATGGATGCTGAGAAAGGGAGAATCAATTTTCTCCAGGGACTAGCTTCCTGAGAGGTTAACTTATCCTGTGTGCAGTCCTAAACACAGGTAAACACAAGCACCACTAAATGATTCAGTGTACTATATAAAAATATATATATTTATAAATATACATATGTATATGTAACAATAATAATCAAAGAAGAGGACAAGAAATACAAAGGGAATGGGGAGAGGGGCATGGGAAGAGTTGGTGGAGGACCAGGAGGGATGGAAATAATGCAAGGACAATACTCATGTATAAAATTCTCAAAAATAAAATGCTTTTAAATTAAAACATACACTGCATATAGAAAAACATTACCAAATTCTTTTTTAACTTGGAGACTACAGAACAGGCAGAAGCAAGGACTTTAAAAACACAAGAGTTAAAAAGGCTCTAGGAGGGACTGGAAAGAGGTCTTGGCAGTTAAGAGTACTGGCTACTCATGCTGAGAATCCACGTTTGGTTCACAGCACCTACATGATAGCTAACAACCATCCATAACCCCAGTTCCAGAGGATGTGACACCCTCTTCTGGCCTTCATGGGCACTGGAACATGGGTGTATTTACATACATGCAGGCAAAACGTTCATACACATAAAAACAAAACATACACATAAAAACAAAAAAACAAAAAATTTAAAAAGAAAAAAAAAGATGCCTTTTCTTTTTTTAAAGCAAGTTGGTAAAAACATCTTGATCAGAAACATGTTCATCCTGATAACTACTCTTTAAAATATTTCCTTCTTGAAAATGCCCTGAGGAATTCTGCTATTGGGGCTGGTGAGATGGCGTGGCAGGTAAAGGCACCTGCTGCCAAGCCTAACCACCTGACAATCCTCAGGGTTCATATGGTGGAAGAAGAGAACCAACTATTGTAATTTGTCCTATGACCTCCACATGTGTGCTATACCATGTGTATACTAGAAAATATAAAAATGTAATAAGATTTTTTTTAAAAAAAGAAAACTCCTGTTTTGTAAGGTAATAAAAATACTGTTCAAAATATTTTCTTCTTAACAAACTTTTAAAATTAGGATAATAAGTGCATTTAACAGAAATCATTCATTAAGAATCAAAGCTTCTAGCCAGGTATAGTAGTATATGCCTATAATCCTAGCACTTGGGAGACTGAGGTAGGAGGATTATGAGTTCAAGGATGGCCTAGGCTACATAGTGAGACTTTCTCAAAGAACCAAACTAACTAGACAGCCTGACAGACAGACAGACAGACAGAGCTGTCTTTATGACACACATTTTATTAAAGAACAGCATACACAAGACACAAAGGCTGGGACTGAGGAGATGACTCAGTGATTATGCTCTTGCAGACCTGGGTTTGGTTCCCAGCATCCACATGGTGGTTCAAAACTACCTGTAACTCAAGTTCCAGAGGATCTGATGCCCTCTTCTGGCCTCTATGGGCTACTGCACAAATGTGGTGCACATAAACTCATGCAAGTATATACATATTCACATAAAAAACATTAAAGAGAGAGAGAGAGAGACAGACAGACAGACAGACAGACATAGCTGGGCCTGGTGGATTACACCTTTAATCTCAGTACTTGGGATGCAGAGGCAGGCAGATCTCTGTGAGGTTGAGGCCAGCCAGCCAGGTTACACAGCAGTTCCAATAGGGAGACACTGTCTCAACAACAAAACAAAGCAAAAGCACCAACAAACAAAATAGACACAAAGGCCAATATGGCCAAAGTAAGAGTTGGTGGGTCATGCCTGTACTTAAAGCACTCTCAAAGCTAAGGAAGAAGATTGCCGTGAGTCTGAGGCCAACCTGGCCTGCACAATGAGTCCAGGTTAGTCTGGACTACAGTTTGAGATGCTGTCTTAAAAAAACAAGAGTTTTGATAGAATGTAACTTTTCCTCATGGGAATTACTTGGGTGAGATTTTTTCACTTCAGTATTTGATGATGGCCTGTGGTCCTAAGAAACTGGCTATTGAAATGGGGCCTTAAAATAAAGCTTAAATGCAAATAAACCAGTATTTTGAAATCTTCATACAGAAAATCATGAAAAAGATTCTATCTTGGTTAAAAATCAAGGAAAATAAAAATATTACAAGACATAGTTTTTCACTTGTTAGAAAAGATAAAATCCAGAATTGAGAAGCGTGTGAGGAAATGAATATTCATTCTCACAGTGCTGATGTAAACATAAACTGGCCCAATGTTTTCCAGGAACAATTTGGTCATACATATGAAAACAAAAGTGTACACCTTATCAGACCTAGCAATTCATTTATAAGAATTTGTTTTATAGAAATACTAACACAAGTAGGTAAAAATGTGCTTGACAGCACTGGATATAATAAGAAAAGCTGGTTACAGCCCAAATGACTACTGATGAGGATAAGTCAGCAAATTGCATTAAACCCATGAAGTTGGCAGTTATTAGGAAAAATGGTAAATTTACATGTGCTGACACAGCAAACTTAATAATGTAAATGTGACAGTCAAGGGGAAGTATGGGACACACCAATATGCAAGGGCATTTTGATGTTTAATAATCATGGCATGGAAAAATCTAGTAGGACAGAGAACACTTAATAGTGGGGTTAGTTTACCTCTGGAAAGTGAGGTTTTACTTTATGGTTCTATATTTCAGGATTACTTTAAGCATGAAGAAAAGTTAAAAGCAAACCCATTTTCGTCTTAACCTCTGATTTTAGTTAACCAAAGTATTAAATAGTGAAAATACAGAAAAATAGAAATAACTGGGGGAAAAAAATCAGAGCTGGACTGTGCTACTCCTTTTGTACATCCTGATGTTACTGAGGAGGCTCAGAGAAAAGGCTAGATCTGTGCAGAGGATGGAAAACACCGAAACTGTTACTAAGGAAAAACAGCTGAAAGTGGCAATTGAGAATAAACTACTAGATTAGTTTGTTTCCAAAGAAAAAGCCAAAGTATTGAGAAGCATTTAATTATAGAAAGGTACACATCTAAATTTACTCAAAACAAAAAGCCAGCCAGGCATGGTGACGCATGATTATAATCTCAGTACTCAGGAAGTTGAGGTAAAATGATCAGGAATTCAAGGCTAGCCTGAGCTACAACATGAATTTGAGGCCATCCTAAGCTACACTGCAAGACTCTGTACCAAAAACAACAATCCTTCCAAAACTTAACTACTACCACAGACAACAAAAAAGTCCCCCAAATCTTGGTACTGTATTGTTTAAATGTTTGGGAAAAGGCAGCAGGAGAGCGACAAGTACCCTTTAAAAAGAGGGTCCCTGGGACGACAAGGGAAAATGCCACTATGTCATAGGCTCACTCACTATCTCATGGGGCCTGTTCGCTCAAGTGTTTCTGCCTGACGTATAGATGTGGGAATGAACAAATAAAACCAGAGTTCAATCTAGTTGTTCAAAGTCCATGATCTTTGATAAATCCAAACAAAAACTCCCCACCTAGTACTCTGGGGTGGTGAGAGCATGTTTGCCACCAGAACTTTCTGTCAGGAAACAAATGACTATGCAGTCACATTATATGACCCATTTTCAATGTACCCGAGAAGCAAAAGAAGCTCGATAGAAAATGCATTTAAAATATCCGTCCATAGCTTCTCGGCCTTTCGGCTAAGATCAAGTGTAAAATATCTGTCCAGGTCCTGGGAAGCAACACGGGTGTTAACAACAACAAAAGCAGTAAGTTGACGAAGTCATCCATGCCTGGGGTCAACCCAACTGTTTGATATCCACACAGATACACTCAATGCATTATTCTCTCCCTGTCATCTGTTTAAAATGAAGGCATGGCCTTTAGTTAGAGAAAAGCAGTCAACAATATGGCAATAAATTCTCCAAATTACAGGCTTCAAACCACCAAGTTATAGAAGATATTACACTGTTTTAGTGGTACCATAGACTACTTAACTTTCAGGTATAGTGTTTAATCGAAAGCTGTATAAATTATTCAATAAAATCCCCTATGGCGGGGCTGTGAGAGATGGCTCAGTGGTTAAGAGCACTGACTGCTCTTGCAGAGGACCTGGGTTCGATTCCCAGCACCCACACAGCAGCTACGAACTGTCCTTAACTCCAGTTCCAGGGGAATCTGAAGCCCTCTTCTGACCTCCGCAGCATTGCACATGGGTGCACTCGCATACATGTAGGCAATACACTCATACACATAAAATAAAAAAATAATAAGATATTTTTAAAAGCCTCCTATGGCAAATGATGGTGGTCTGGAACTTTTGATTTTAAGAATCTAGGTAGGGTTGGGCATGCCTGTTATCCCAGCACTCAGGAAGTTAAAGACAGGAGGATTGCCAAGAGTTTGAGGCCAGCCTGGTCTAAATAATGAGACTCTGCTTCCAAAAATGAGGGTAGAAGAGGCAGCAAGATGGCTGAGTGGGTAAAGGGCTTTCAGACAAGCCTGACAACCTGAGCTTGGTTCCTAGAACTGACTCTCTCAAGCTGTCCTCTGATCTCCACATGTGTGCCTGTAATGTGTGTGCCCATATACAGACACGTGCATAAAGAAAGAAGGAAATGTAAAACAAAACAACAAATAGAACAGACAGCCCCACTACCATAACACACTCCAGGCACATCACACCAAGTAGCCATACTGCTCCTGATGACTAGAACTGTGGAGTCACTTACCTAAATTATGCAGAAGAATTTTAAAAACAACTTAATTCCTCTAAATACTGAAACAGTCAACATTCCTATTAAATATAGAGGCCTTTTAAAATACAAATATGGTAGCAACAAAGCCTGACTTAAACATTTTAAGCTACAGTTCTCATTCATTAAAGAAGCAACTGACATAAAGTTGTCTGATTAATGTTGACTATATTCTCCTCTGTAAAATTAGGGCTCTGTTGACAACTTTTGTATTGAGCCAGAAAAATATAACCCCCATGCCCATCAGATTTGGAATATCTTTGATCTCCACACAACAGAATTTTCCCATCATTAGCACCTAGTTCTTATCTGATTAAGTCAACATATAAATAACATTTAAAGATTATCCAGACAGAGATAAGGAATAAGAGTTTATGCAGCAGTTAATGGCTTTGATTGTTAGCTCAACAGCTTTTCTAATTAAAAGAATCCTGAGGCTGTTACACTGAAACTGATTTCCAATACAGATCAGAGTGGCTGCCTCTGTAAAGTTAATCATTCTATAGCCAGAAACCTCAGGCTTTATTCTTAGTTTCTTAAACATCTCAATTATTTCCAGGATAAATAATCACATTCAATTTAACAGAAGTACTTAAAACCAATGGTGGTGTGACTAATTCACAGAGTTCAAATTATATCCCCAAATTCCTTTCTTTTACAAAAATAATTGATAGTTTATACTGAAAAAATATTTCCAGATTGCTTTTCTGGCCTAAGCATATCAGTTTCAAGCTCATCTAACTACCATGTCAAATTTTACATTGGATTTGAATTTTTTTTCTGAAAGGAGACTGGAAAATCACTCAAAGTTGAATGTTATTCTGAGACAAAAGGGTAGATAATTTAACCACATTAAATCAGAGTTTTACTCTATGTAATTATATATCACTGGTCAGTAATCAAAACATGGGCTCAAGCACATCTTTTAGAAGCAGAGTCGCCTGTTTCGTATATTCAAAGTATTCTATAGTGAGACAGAAGGCAGTTATTTCCATTTGTCAATGGGAAAAAAATGAATGGGCTAGGAAAGTGACTAGTTACAAAATGAGATTGGAGAATGTGGTCAGGTGAATAGACTTTTCATATACCAGTGAATTTCTAAGTAGGTCTGTTAAACTTTTGTAAAGCTTTGATTTCTTATATTACTTTCCATTTCATCTGACTGCTTCGAAACAGAATACAGGTCTTTAATAGGAGGATCAAATCTCTAAAATGGATCGTTGGAGGTTGATATTTTTGTTTCTTTATGGGGAGGGAACTAAATGATTGGAAAACAGCAATCTTTAATATTAAACATAACCAGTATAGGCAAATCTCAGCTCCTGAATGCCACTCCTAGGATGGAAATTAAAACAATGGCCGTGAGTGGAAACAACAACCCAGGAGCTGTGTCCAGCCTTTTGACACCGCACATGATGTCACCAGCTACAAAGTTCCTGGTTGAAGATCACGCAGTCAAGTTACAATAAAGGAATAAATGAAATATATCATCCAAAAAAAAATTCTTATGGGCTATGGGGCTGGAGATGCCTGAGTCCTAAGACATTCCTATCTTTTAGCCAATCAAGAATGGCCATTAGCAATGTTGGTCATGGTTTGTCACTCCACTTACTATATTCTTACTATATTCTTACTATATTATCCACTTACTATATTCTTACTATATTCTAATTCTATACTAATTTAGTCAGATTGTTAACTTGTTCAAACTATGAAACATGGATACTCTTACACACACACACACACACACACACACACACACACACACAAGAAAATAGTAGTTAGCTGCCATGATTTGTCATTTTTCTACTTATTTTTTCTACTGTAATACAAATCCTATACAAACAAACTTCTTCTTTAAATGTATTCGTGCTACAAAAATCACATTTATATTCAAGGACTTCAAAACACTCACCCTAGTGCCTGGAAAGAAGGAATGGAAAGTGCCCAGTGCATTGATAAGAACAGCAGTCTGGAGGCCGACTCCCCAATGTAGTGCACATTCAGGTACTCAGGCATAGGAGAAGGCATGGTGAGCTAGTATGAACAGGGATTTAGGTAAATTATCTTAATGACTCAAAGTTCTAAATCATCAGTTCTTTGAAAAACTTGAATATAAACATAATACGTCAAATACGAGCCCAGTATCTTCACCCCCCAATAGCCCACACTGAAGTAATTCATGGCCATTAGCAGTGTTGCTAACACTAGTACTTAGAAGAAATAAGCAGATGACAATTTCTATCAAAGTAATATTCAAACTGAATCTCACCAAATTATTATCAACCATGATATTATAATACTTAAAAAGTTACTATTTTGATTTGTCAGTAGGTTTTTTTGCTTCCTTCTCTCTCTCCTCCAACAGTGGTATACCCAATAAATTTCAGTTTTAGGAGCAATCCAGTAATGCTGAAGGTTCCTTTATTTAGGCTGCAGTTATGCTTACAGAGGCAGGAGTGTATAGGAGGCATGCTGGTATTGACTTAGGAGGGCATGTTCCCAGACATTGGGCACAGCTGTGACTTGAACTCAGCACAACAAAACATATGAGAATTAGGGCTCAACACTGATACTCCTTCAATTCTATAAAAAACACAGTCTGTATACTATCACCCTATCTTAAAAATATTCTTACTAAATACAAAAGTACATAAAAATATTCTACAGGTAAAATATATACATAGACAAACAACTTGCAGGCTGTCCATTTGTATTACTGACTTTACATAGTTGTTTTAATGGCTGACCAATGTGAAAATAAATTCTGCATCAAACTATTTTTGAAAGCATTCTGAAAATCTTAAGGAGAACTTATACTGCTATATGTGAAATACATTAGAATCTTTTTCTTACTTCTATTTTCAACCACCAATATGGAGTACAGTGAAGATCTAGGGAATGGAGTACTCACAACTACTGACAGTGCTTAACCTGGAGGCAGTTTGGCTATTACCTATCTGAATTGAAAAACTGAGAGTGTCCTGTGACCTAAGACGTTGAGCAACCTTAATCCAAAAATCTCAAATAGGAAACATTTTGAGGATCAACACTCAACATCTCAGACATTTGACTCATCTTAGATTTTTGAATTAACAATGCTCAAGCAGTAAAGGAACACTTCTGAAACACTTTTAGTCTCAAGCATTACTGAATGAGGGGATCTCTACATGTAATATCACTGCTAAATTTATTCTAGAAAAATACTTGCGCACATGCACAAAGAGTCACACATTAAGAATGCTCATTGTAGCTCTGCTTCTAACAGTGAAATTAAATGCTGGTGACAACCAAAATTTCCATTGCTAGCAAAAAAGAATAATGTACACTACAAACTATTTTAGAGGTATAAATGAGTAAGAAAAATAGAAATGATGTAGAAAGCCATCTGCAGGTATGATGAGGAACACCTGTAATCCCAGTCCTTGGGAGGATGAGGCAGGAGGATCACAAGCTTGAGGTCAGTTGGGTCTACATAGCAAGTTCTAAGTAGTCTGGGCTATAAAGCAAGACTTCCCTAAAACAAACACAAAAAACCGTCCTAGACACTTAAGTGGAAATACTGCAAAATAAATGTAGATGATCCAGTTTATGCTAAAGAGTATGTCTTATGTACACATGCACACAAAGAGGCGGAATAACACTAGACAGTTAATATTAGCTATTTATGGAGTAGGCTACATAGTGTGTCCCTATGTATTTTCTTTTCTGTGTGTTCCTACACACATATGGAATGCAAATGGAGGCTAAAGGGCAAAAACTCTTGCGTCACACCATTCATCTTTTTGTTGAGACTAGCCTGTCCCTAGCCTGGAGCTCACCAAGTAGGCTGAGTTGGCTGGCTGGGGAGCCCAGGGAAGCCAATCTGTCCTTGCAGTGCAAGGCTAGGATTACAAGCATGTAGCTAGCACCACGGTCTGCTTTTTTTCCCCCCACATGGGTTCTGGGACTCAAACTTAGGTTCTTGGGCTTATAAGGTAAGTACTTTATCTTTCTGGCCCTCCTATGTATTTTTATAGGGAATATACAGCTTTGATTAGATTTGCAAAGGCCTTTATGGCAACAAACACATCAGAAAGTTTTCACCAAAATGATATCAAGGTTCTCTAGAAATGCTAATAAAAAATGTAAAAACCATAATTGTCTTTGTTCAAAATTAGCCACAATGTTTACCTAATACTTTTTAAATTTTTCTTTGTGGTATTGGGATAGGATGTGGGACTTCAAGCATGCTAAGCACATATATTTTCCTGTAGTGCTGAGAATCAACTTTAGGGCATTCTGCACACTAGCCAAGTGCTGTATTGATTAAGCTATACCCCCAGGTTGTTTGCCTATTTATTAATGGTACCAAGTAATGAGACAGGGCACTTAATGATTGAAATCCTATGTAAAAAAAAAAAAAAAGGAAAAAAAATATTGTCTCTTCAGGATTGAACCCAGGATCTTGGGTATCCTTAGATTTTATTCTAGTACCAAACAATATCGAAAATCCCAATAGGAAAAACTTTTAAACATTTGAGAAATGTTTCCTGGAATAGCAAAATAAAACACAATATAGAAACCACAAAATAATTCTTAAAAAACATTTTTGTGTAGGATATGTGTTCATGTGTGTGTGCCAGAGGTAGATGTTAGGTATCTTCTTCTATTGCACTCCACTTTTAAAGATTTATATTTTATTTATGTGTATGTATATGCCACATGTGTGTAGATGCCCCCAAGAGGCCAGAAGAGGGCATCAGATCTCCTAAAGATGGAGTTACAGGTAGTTATAAGCCACCCAGTGTTGGTACTAGGAACCAAATTCAGCACCTCTGGAAGAACAGCAAGGTCTTCTAACCACTGAGCCATTTATCCAGCTCACTCTCCACTTTTAAATGACTTTTTACTTTTATTATTATGTGTATCTGTGTGTATGAGTGCGGATGTGTGCCACAGAGATTAGGGGACAATTTTTAGGAGTCAGTTCTCTCTACTGTAGGTCCCAGGGCTCAAACTCAGGCCCTCAGACTGTGGAGCATGCAATTTTACCTCCTGAGCCATCTGGCTGCCGGCTCTCCATCTTATTTTTTGAGACAGTTTTTCACTGTACCTGGAGCTCAGTACTAACAGCAAGAATAGCTGGCCCGTGAGCTCCAGAAACCCTCCTGCAGTCACCTTTTCAGAGATGGGCTGACAGGAACGTGCAGCACGCCTGGCTTTTTACTTGAGTGCTGTGGATCTGAACCCAGGTCCTCACGCTTATGTGACAAGTACTTTACTGATTGAGCTATCTCTGCATCCCCACAATTCTTAAGAAAATCAAGTATTATGTATCTTAAACACAATTATTAGGGTGTAATTGTTTCTACACAAGTAGACATACAAAAATTTTATACTATCACACCTGCTCAGAATTGCCTAAGGTAAGTAGGGGAAAAAAGTCCTGAAAAATTAGGGGAATCATCAAAAATGACCAGTTGCATAGAGAAAGGATGATATGAAACAATACCCTTTGAGCCGAGTGTAATGACACAGTGAGGCAGGTTGACTGACTGGCTAGGCCAGCCTGTGCTACCCAGCAAGACCCTGTCTCAGACTACAAAAACAAACCAACCAACAAAAATCCATAAAAGAAAGAAATAGTCTCCAAAAATCTCAAAACTCTTTGTCAAGTGGTTTTAAATTATCTCTAAACAAATGAAACACTTGTGACATGAAAAACTTAGATAAAATGGCCTTAATCTATCCAACAGTAGTAACTAAAAACTTCCCAGTACTTTAATCACAAAAGCAGAAAAGAATTAGCAATATACACTAAAGGAATTGGTATTTTAAAAAGCTATCATGCTGTATTATTTTAGAAATGGAAATATTTCATATTTTGTCTTTACATTTGCTTCTGTGTTTATGTGTGCTGTGCATGTATGCATGTTCACATGAGGGTGGGCATATATGCATGTATGCATGTGGAGATGGGGGGTTGATGTCAGATGCCTTCTCCATTACTCTCCATTTTATTTACCAAGGCAGGGTGTCTCACTGAATAGGAGTTGCTGATTAGACTAATCTAACTACCCATCCTGCCCCTTCCTCATAAGCACCTCCACCCAGACTTTTCATGTGGGTGTTGGGGATCTCAACTTGAGTCTTCACACTTGCATAGCAAGATTTTTATCCACTGAACCATCTCCCCAAGGTCCTGTTTTATATATTTAATACATCTCTAATATTATGAATCAGAAAGGTAATCTGGAACAATTTACTTACCAAGTCTTTTAATAAAAATATATACTTTTATTCCTTTATCTATATATATATATATAGAAAGTGAGTTTCTACCATGAAGTTTTTTCTCCTTATTTTTTGTGGTGTAGCCAGCTTGGTAAGGGATTCTGTCTCGGCCTTCTGTGTGTGTCAAGGCCACTCTGTATTTATATGGGTTAGGGGATCTGAACTCTGGTCCTCATGCTTACATGGCAAACACTCTTATCCACTGAGCCATCTGCCCAACACTCATGCTTGTGGATCTTTAGATTTATAAACTGAATGATATATTTTTTCAAATTACAAAAAATTTAATTGAGCTGATTTTTTTAAAGGATGCTGACAAGAACTAAACTTGACCAACCTATTTCAGCAGTTATTACTTGCCTTTACAATTAGCTTTCTAGCAGTTTCCTTATCAACATCTAACAGCCAGAACAAAGTGTTCAAAGTAACTCACTTGGCTTGAGTCAGACAATAATGGATTCTATTCCCAAGTTTTCACTAATAATTTGTATGACCCTGGCTTAGTCAAGCAGTTGCTGTTTACTGAGAGATCACTGTGAACACTAAGCGCTGTTGTCTCAGTAAGAAAATAAAACCTGAATATTATGAACTATAGACAGGGTTAAGAAAGGGAACGGACATATGTGAGAAGGGGTAGAGAATTTAATCAGAATGTGGAGGGCCTTAAAATGTCATACTTTGGAGACTGAACCTAGTCCTGTGGGCAATGGAAGCTATGGAATGCATTGACTGATTTTTGTGACAGGATCTTCTTATGTTGCCCAGGCTGCTCTCAAACTTGTGGGCTCAAGTTATTCTGCCTTGGCCTCTCAAGTCGTTCCCTATAGGTGTAAGTAAGTGCATTTGGCCTCCTCCTCCTCCTCCTCCTTTTTAAAGGTTTTATTTACTTTTTTATATATGGGTGTTTTGTCTGTATGTTTGTAAGTGCACCATGACTGATGCCTGAGGAGTCAAAAGAGGGTGTCAGATCCTCTTGGAACTAAGCAGGTGTTAGCTGACATGTGGGTGCTGGGAACCGAATCTTGGGCCTCTGGAAGAGAAAGTAGTAAGTGCTCTTAAGTGCTAAACCATCTCTCCAGTCCCTATTTGTTTTTATGTTTTGGCAGTGTTTCAAATCAAACCCAGGTAGGTAAGCACTCTATCACTCAGCTGCATATACCCTTGGCCAAATAGGTGACATAATTAGGCTGATTTTTAACAAAGATCATGTTGGTTTCAGTGTCTAGAACAAGATGAAGACAGAACACAAAGATACTACTGTCACAGTTTAAGCTAAACATTTTTTAAGGGTCTGAAATATGGTGATGAAAATAAGCAAGAAGAAACTCAAGCAAGAGAATGATGAAAATCCAGTTATGGAGTGAAGGGGAGTCACAAGCAGGGTGGCTAAAGGGTTGTGACTGAAATATTCACAACAGTTTTGAAAATCACCTCACTTTTGCCTCATATATTTATTTCAAAAGAAGAAAGGCCCATTTACTTTAATTATTCTCATAAGAATCAAGTGAAAGAGAGCTGTAAAATCATATCCCCAAACTCATTAAACAAAACATTAGAACTATAAAGTGACAACAGAAACTTTAATATGCCCAAAAGAAGGTGGTAAAGCTCAAATGAAAGAATGTGAAAATGATGTAGATTACAAGTGCAAGAGGAACAAATGCTACTTTGCTTAGCAATTAAGAGACAATGCACCTATCGGAATGAAGACGTCAGTCTTGAAACTCAAGATCAGAGTGTGGTAATGAGAGAACTAACCATGAAATGACTCCAAGCACAATCCCTGAAAAACCAAGCTCTGCCCAGGGCTACGGACAAGAAGAGACCGCTGTCCCTTCAGGAGGGAAGAGACTTCAGTGTTGACTCTCTGGATACCCAGAGTATAAGAAATCAAAGTTGGAAGGGGAAAAACAACCAGTTCCCGAAAGAAAAACCAAAGTTCAGATTTGTTTAATTCATCTGTCCAAAGCATTTATTTCATAGAATCAAAAAATTTGAGAACCAGTATCAGTGATAAAGGCTGGACAAGTGCTTTCTAAAGAAGTCCTCTGTCCTTTCTGGGCATTGGGTTGCTTCCTATATCTGTCTCACTTTGTCCTTCTTCCAAAGGCAGAAAATGAAACTGAGAACACAAAAGAATGTATTTGATTTAGAATATGAAAGAACAATGGGGAAAATCCATTTTGACATCATCCACCCTTGTCTGTAGCTCTCCAGTGATAACTTTTAAGAATATTATTCTCATTACTTTTCTTAGATCACACAAGAAAACTTTTCCTGAACAGTACAGATAAAACACTTTAATTTTTCTGTAATCTTAGGTAAAATTTTATATGAAACTTGTTTCACTGATATACTTAATTGCTATATGACATTGTAGCAATTATTAAGCCACAGAGAACTTTTTCTGTGCTATTTCAACTAAGTTGAACTTTGTAACCATAAATTTTATCATATTCTGTTTTTGTCTATGATACATTTATCTTTTGTTCATTATTTTTACTGGCAATACAGACACTTATTTGATGACTACATTTTCCTAAGAAATGTAGGACAATTTATAATTTATCATAAATTTATAATCTGAGCAATCATCTTCAGGTATTCTAGAACTGCTATGTATTGCTAAGTGAAATCAATGCACATTCAATTATTTTGCACATCTTTCTAATATTTGTTAAGTGGCAGAATAAGGATCCAAATAGAGAGTAAAACACTGTGGTGTTAACGAGGTCTCTGTTATGAGGTCACAGTGCTGTGCATATTTATAGGCTCAACATATTATTTGAATGACAAAATGACAAATCAAATATTAGAAAGTAATTTCTTAGTATTCCACATGGATTGTTTCTAATACTCTACCTGTATTGCTTCCATTATAAAGAATGAACAGGGGGGAGGGGGGTCCGCTGGAGAGATGGCTCAGTGGCTAAGAGCATAGGCTGCTTTTATAGAGGACCCAGGTTCGGTTCCCAGCACCCACATGGTGGCTAACAACCATCCCTAACTGCAGTTCCATGGGTTCCCAATGCCCTCTTCAGGCCTCTGTGGACACTACACATATTGGTGCATTTACATAGAGACAAAACACTCATTTATGTTATTTATTTATTTATTATTTTTTGGTATTTTTGAGACAGGGTCTCCATGAGCTCCAGGCTGGCCTTGAACTCACAAAGATCCTCATGCCTCTGCCTCCTGAGTGCTGGGATTAAAGGCATGCGGCACCACCCCTGGCTAGGCAAAACACTCATAAACATAAAATAAAAAGTTTTTAAATGTACTGGGGTTGGGGGTTTACACAGTGGCAGAATACTTGCCTAGTATATCTAGGGTCCTGGGTTCCATCTCTAGGACCCTTAAAACAATATATGTAGGAGAACAAAATAAATTACAAATGCACTTTTTCCAAAGTGTTTAAAAAGTATAAATAGTTAAAAATAATCAAACATTATAATGTATCAAGTAACCTGCAGCTTCATATGATTATGCTGAAGGCTATTCATACAATGGAGTTCCCAATAATTACTAAATAAGAGCAAACTATTTGAGTCTTAGATACTGATTTACACTAAAAAAGAGTAGTAATCAGGCATTGAACAAAAGCAGTGCATTCAATTTATCATGGATGTCCACACTTAAAGAAAAGACAACTGTTTAGTGCTAAAATCTAACTTCTTTATACTTAAACTGACTAACAGCTATTATAACTGACTTATAAACAGGATGCTCCCTTGAGCCCGTGTCTTCTATGCAGGGCATATATGTTTTAGGTTCACTTTTAAAATTCTACTTGGGATATTTTTTATTTTAAAAGCATAACATGCATACTTTGATTTTTGAAAAGAAGATCAAAATCAAACAGTAAAATAACATAAAAAATTTAAAATATATAAAAATACCCTGAAAGCTACATGTGAATCGCTGAGGAGCGGCCCCTCTTTCTCGATGTAGTTTATGCTTGAATCTCCAGCAATTAGGTGTACGCTTCCTTCCATGCCCTCTACTGAGCTTTGACAGGCTGTGCTTTCTCCAGGATTCAATGCTTTTGCAAGCGTGTCAAATGCCCTAAAGGAGACATAGAAACTGTGAGCTTGGCCAATCTCCAACAATAAAATGAAAACTATATACAAAATTCTGGAAAACTTCTGGAGTTAAGATTTAAGTCAAGGGGCTATGAGTATAGCTCAGTAGTATAATAGTAGAGCATTTGTCTAGCATGCATTAGGCCCTGGGTTCAGTCTAGGAGCAGGGGAAAAAAATTTAAGCCTAAAAAAATCTTTTGGAAATAGGGCTAGGTATGGCACAGTAGCAGATGGCTTGTACATGAAGCCTTGGGCTCCAACCCCACTGTAACTGTGGAAGAAGGATATACATACACACACAAATCAAGTTTCAAAAACACAACTTTCTTGTATGACTCTATTACAAGGAGCCCTGTGATTATCTTTAAAATCAACAAACTAAACTTAGTAAGTATAGTCTGAAATATTATGGTGCTGAAGAGATGGCACAGCAGTTAAGAGCATTGGTGGTTCTTACAGAGGATCTGGATTTGGTTCCTAACACCTACATGACAGCTAATAACTGTCTGTTATTCCAGCTCCAGGGGATCAGATGCCCTCTTCCGGCCTTCATGGACACTGCACAACATGGGTGCACATGTAGGCAAAACACTCATACACATAGAAGTTTTAATTGCATATACTATATTACCAAAGAATTAAAAATCTCTTTGAAATCTTAGTTGAAGAAAAAAATCTTGTTAATCCTAGATATACAAATTATTTATGTCAACTTTACTGTATCAAGCATAAAACAGGATTGGTTCTTACTTTTACTTAAAAATTTAGAATATAGTTTAAAACTTGCATTTACTTAATGGAATGTAAACTGTTAAGAATTTAAGATTTCAAAGAGTAAATTATAGCAAGTTAGCAAGTGATTTCTCAAAATAGCTTCCCATATTGTTAAATGATATGCTTTCTAGAGTTCCTTAAAATAACCCTTCATGACTCTTTACAAAAAGATTTATTTTTGTTTATGTGTATATGTGCCTTTGTGCATATGTCACATGTATGTGGGTACTTGTGTAAGCCAGAGGGAAGTGTTAGATTCCCTGGAGATGGGAGTTATAGGAGGTTGTGAGCAGCCCAGTATGGGTGATAGGAACCCTACTCAGGTCTTTTGCAAGTACAGCAAGCACTCTCAGCCATCTCTCCAACCCCCATCATGACTCTCAAACGTACTTTCTAGAATATTGTTCCTCCTCCTCCTCTTCTTCTCCCGCCCCCATCCGCAGTATTTACTTTGTAGTGCTGTCAAACCCAGGGCCTTGAACAATCTAGTTGAGCACTTTGCCACTGAGTTATACCTCCATCACAATATTTACTATTTTACATAATAAACAGAACTATGGGAAAAGTTTCAAGAAATTTCATTTCTATATTCTAAGGATTAGCACTGTCAAAAATAAAACCCCAATTCTGTTTCTACTTTTCTTAAGTATAACTCAAAACAGTAGTGAATTCTGCAAGGTCTTTTACATCTATTTTTACCACTAGGGATTAGAGGTGGTTGAGGAATCAAAAAGACCGCCCAGGAAGAAAATGTCTCACTTACATACACAGATGGTAACATCTGGCAATCAAACTATGAATGAAATGTCAGATCCCAATCACCACTTAAGATGAAGAAAACACCCCACCTTGTCAGACTGTAGCTCTAATTTTATGATACACACTTAATGCTTGTGTTACTTAGAATGAAACACATTGGATGTTTTGCACTAAATGTAGTTTTTTCAGTTAACCCTTACTATGCTTTACAATTTATAAGTCCAAGACAAATATTGTTTGCAGAAATTTTTGTAAATAGGATTTAATACAAAAACATTTTAATTTCTACTAAAAGAAACTTAAAAAGACAAGATCAAATAGCCCTCACCTTGACACATCACCATTGGTTGGAATATCTTGATGAAATTCACAGAAGGATGTATCACCATTGCTTAAGCTTTCCATCATGGGTAAGCCACTGCCACCTTGAGAAAGATCTTTAGCTTTTCCAAGATTTGCTAATGACGTGACCACACTGGCCAATGTGCTTAAGTCTCCCTGACACGATTCAGCCTTTGGGGGGAAAAAAAGTACTAAAATTCTGCAAAGTGGTACTGGCGTACTTTAAAATCTTAAATATCAAAGTCTAGATCACAAAATGCTAAAAGAAAGCATAATGATATTAAATTGTTGAACACAGTAGTTCAGGCCTGTAATACCAGCACTCAAGAGGCTATGAGGCAGGAGGATTTCTACAAATTCAAGACCAGCCTGGGCTACATATTGAGTTCCAGACTAACCTGGGCTACAGAGTAAGACCCTGTCATAAACAAAAAGATGCAATAAATGAATAAAAGACAAACATAAAAAATAAAGTCAGAGTACTGAGCTTTTAGAAAATCTTGAGGGAAATGTGTTTTAAAACAGGTATAATTTTTTAAAAATATTTTATTATTTTTATTTTATGTGTATGTGTATATTGCCTGTATGCAGGTAAGTGCACCCATGTTGTGCAATGCCCGCAGAGGACAGAAAAGGCTGTCAGATCCCCTGGAACTGGAGTTATAGACAGTTATTAGCTACCATGTGGGTGCTTGGATTCGAACCCAGGTCTTCTGCAAGAACAGTCAGTGTTCTTAACTGCTGAGCTATCTCTCTAGACCTTAAAAACAGGTATAATTTTTAAGGAAATATTTATGTTTAAAAATATGATACTTAGGTGGTGCACGCCTTTAATCCCAGCACTCGGGAGGCAGAGGCAGGTGGATCTCTGTGAGTTCAAGGCCAGCCTGGTCTACATAGTGAGTTCCAGGACAGCTGGAGCTACAGGGAGACTGTTTCAAAAAGACCCAAAAAAAAAAAAAAATGATACTTAATGACTAATCTTTCCAAGTCATAGTTACTTCCTCTATAAAAGATACTAAATTATGTGATCATTCAAGTTCTTCTTAGCAGAAAAGATCTGATATTGCTAAAACTTTCAAAACTAAGATTTATTTTTATTTATTCATGCATTTTTGTTTTATGTGTATCAGTGTTTTGACTGCATGAAAGAGTGTACCATGTGCATTCAATGCCCACGGAGGCCAGAAGAGGACACTGTATCCCTAGAAATGGACAGTTGTTAGCTGCCATGTGGATGCTGGGAATCAATCCCAGGTCCTCTGGAAGAGCAGCCAGTGCTCTTAACCACTGAGCCATCTCTCCAGCCCAGTGCTTCATTTCCCTTCCTTGCTTACAACCTTCAGAGCAATGAGCGGATACTCCAGCAACTTGGAATGGTGACAGATGACCCTTTATTAATACCATTCTAAGCTCACAGTTTTTTAAGTATTTAATGTTTAAATTTATTGACATAATGGCTTGTGGAAAACAAAAACATTTTCCTACTGTCATTCCTCAACAAGTAAGAATCAAAATTAGTGCATCTTTTGACTATATTATATTAGAATGCTTGACTTTAAAAATTATGGTTTTGAGTTGCTAACTTGAGTTTCATTTAAAAAAATATTTTATCTATTACTTTTATTTTATGTGTATGAGTGTATTGCCTGCATGTAGGTAAGTGTACCTGTGTCGTACAATGCCCACAGAGGACAGAAGTGGCCGTTGGACCCCTGGAACTGGAGTTATGGACAATTGTTAGCTGTCATGTGGGTGCTGGGATTCAAACCCAGGTCTTCTGCAAGAACAACCAGTGCTCTTAACCACTGAGCCATCTCTCCAGCCCCTTGAGTTTCATTTTAAAAATATCATTAAATAAATTTTGGCTTGGGATTACAACAGAATTTCCAACAATGAATAAAAGAGCCATAACAAGTTTTCGCTATTTTATACCACTTATTGATGTGAAGTGGCATTCTCAGTATTAACAATTATAAAATCAAATGTCAACAAACAGTGAAAACCAATGAATATGCTCTCTGCCCTGCAGTATCAAACACACAGCTACGATTTAATTCTTTTTTTAATATTTTATATTTTTATGTGTATGCGTGTATTGTCTGCATGTAGGTAAGTGCACCCGTGTCATGCAATGCCCACAGAGGACAGAAGAGGCCATCGGATTCCCTGGAACTGGAGTTATTGACAGTTGTTAGCTGTCATGTGGGTGCTGGGATTCGAACTCGGGTCTTCTGCAAGAACAGCCAGTGTTCTAAACCGCTGAGCCATCTCTCCAGCCCCCGATTTAATTCTTTTTTACAGGGTCTCCCCGTAGCCCTAGCTGGCCTGGAACTTGCTATATAGACAAGACGGGCCTTGATCTCACAGAGATCTGCCTGCCTCTGCCTCCCGAGTGCTGGGATTAAAGGTGTGTGCCACCATGCCCAACTAGATTTAATTCTTTCTGCAAAAATAAACACATCATATATATACACTAAAGAACTGTTTCAAAATAAATTTCTTTATGATTTATTGTGAGTAAATTTTGATCCCTATACCTATTTTAGATACCAATATACTAAGGATCACATACAAAAGGGTTGTGAGTGGACATTTCAGATGACCTGTCCTAAAGTATTACATGGGAAATACATAGCAACTTTGGCAAATACAGATGAATAAGACAAATCTCATGAATTCTACAAAATCAGATTCCATTATGGGCTCAAAGGAAGTCTGATCATCAGCACCTTAAAATCTTTTCAGGGGTCAGCAAGATGGCTCAATGAATAAAGGCTCTTGCCACATGAAGACTTGAGTTTGAGTCCCAGAACCCATATGATGGAGAGAACTGACTCCAGAAAGTTGTCCCCTGACCTCCATATGTGTGCTGTGGCATACAAGCACAGTCAATAAATAAATGTAATAAACAAACAAACAAACAAACAAAAAACCCTTTTTTTAAGGAAAATTTTTTGCTTCATGTTCTCATAAGGAAGTTTACATGATTTATCTAAACAAACCTTTTAGGGCTGGGGAGATGACTCCGTGAGTAAGAGTGCTTTGCTACACAAGCATGAAGATCTGACAACCACCCACATAAAAAGCCAGGCATGGCCATAACCTTAGCACTGGGGGAAGGGTAGACAGGGGAACTGCTGCTGGCTGCCAGCCTAAGTAAAGAAACAGCATGCTCCAGGTTCAGTGAGACCCTATTTCAAGGGAATAAAGGAGAGAGTAATAGAGCAGGGCATCTTACGAGAGTTTGGCCTCTGTACCCCACTCATATACACATCACACAGACACAGACAGACACAGACACAGACACACAGACACACACACACGTGTACACACACGCAGTATCTTTCCTCCTTTAGACCCTTTGCCAAATGAAGAGCTCTTTCATTCTCAAGGTACTCCGGATGACTAGAACGTGTAATCTGAAACCTCTGGCAATCTTATTCTTTCTCTGATTCCTAGAACCCATTTAAATGATGAGCAGGCATGCAGCTGGCTATAATCCCATGACTCAAATGTCCCATATATGCTAAGAATTTCTCTTTACTTGAAGTATTTTGGCATTAATAAATCTAGAAGGGAAAGTAAGTCAAATACAGGTAGGAATTCTGTAATATTATTATTTTTTGAGATAGGGTTTCCGAATATAGCATAGGCTGGCCTTCAAATTCCTATGCAGATCAGGTAGCCTCAATTTGCAGCCATTAGCCTGCCTTAGCTCCCAAATTTCTGGGATTACAGGCAGTGTACCATGCCTGACTTGTACTTAATATAAATGAATTTTCTGATAACTCTTACTTCAAGATGAGAGAAAAGAAACTGGGAAGATTTTTAAATGCTTATTGCTATCATGTTTAAAGAAAAAATTCTAGTGGAATATTAGAAACACCATATCAAGCAATTTTAGCATTCAAGATAGGGATTAGTGCAAGGGGCCAACAGTTCACTCTCCAGCACCACCAAAAATAAAAAAATTTTTTAAAGGTCTTTAAATTGCACTACAGGGCTGAAGAAATGCCCCAGCAGTTAAGAGCAATTGCTGCTCTTACCATAGGATGAGAGTTCAGTTTCCAGCATCCACATCAGGCAGCTTACAACTGCCTATAATGTAGCTCCAGCTCTGAGGGTACCTGCACACACGTGGCATATGCTCATACACACACGTACCCATGAATTAAAGTAAGTAGGTAAATTGCAATACATACCTTATCTGGCGTCATTAGCACAGCTGACTCGGTTTTTATTCCAGACTGATGAAGATTCACGAACATTCCTGAATCCAACAGTCCTGCTGACCTGCATGACAAATGAAGTACAAATTTTAGTCTTGTTTCCACTGGGAGGAAAAGCAGACGACCAGCTGCTTAATGCCTGCTCCGCTGTACCTCGCAGTCTCGCTGTCTGTTACAAACGTAGGCGTTGCAGCCAATGGGCTTCGAAGGTCTTTCCGGATGTAGATTTTCTCTGTTGAAGCCGCACAGTTAGAAGATTTTTCTCGTGAGACTTCAATGGGTTTTCTTTCACACTGAACAGCTGCAAAGATATGTTATATAATCATGCCACAATACAGAATTTATGGAAGATTATATATCTAAGCTTCACGTCATCATCAAGAAGGCCAATAAGAGGTGCTGCTGCCTCAGGGAGTTCCAAAGAACCATCAATCTTTAGAAATTATATGCGAGTTCAACAAAGCTGCTCCATATTTCCAAAACTGACCACTTGACGTTGTATTCTCGTATCTTTCTATTTCTCCTATGGTGGCAACATAGAAGACCTCCTAAACACCACTGTCAAGAAGGAAGAGCTGAAGTTAGGTGTTCCTTAAATATGTGAAGTTAAAAGAAAATTTTAATCAACTGAAAATAATACTAATAAACCCAAAACCTAAGACTGCTGAGCATGGTGGCTCACACCTTTAATCCCAGCACTCCAGAGGCAGAGGCAGGATGGATCTCTGTGACACTGAAGCCAGCCTGGTGTACGCAGAGAATTTCAAGCCAGGCAGGGCTACACAGTGAGACATGGTCTCAAAACACTAAAAATAAAATAAAATAAAATAAAATAAAATAAAATAAAATAAAATAATAAATAAGAGTAAATGAAAAGGCTTT
>NW_008337073.1:4235532-4283111 GCF_000622305.1 Nannospalax galili | reverse complement strand
AAGAGGCAGGATATTCATTAAACGTACATTTTCTTCTAGGGTGGAGGAAAAAGAAAACTGTCAAAACTCAAGCTAAATTCTACCACTTATTGGTTGTATATCATTATATATATTTTATTTATTATTTTTATGTGTATGCGTGTACTTCCTGTACATATGTCAGTTCACCCATGTCGTGCAATGCCTGGAGATGTCAGAAGAGGGCATCAGATCCCCTGGAACTTGCGTTACAGACAGTTGTTGGCCGCCATTAGGTGCTGGGAACTAAACCTGGGTCCTTTGTGAGAGCAGCCAGTGCTCTTGACTGCTGAGCCATTTCTCCAGCCCTTTGGTGAATTTTTCCACCTTTTTCTGTTAAGATGTGAAATGTGTAACAACAGGGCCACAGCAGAGAGCTGCTATGAAAATATGCTAATGATATGCTAAGTGCAGTTTTGGGTACACTGACAGCTCAGTCAGTATTAGCTATTGCTTTCCAAATCACATTTGAGGAGTTTAGTTACAAAGCAAACTGGTATCTAGCCTGTTATGCACATTTGAGAACTAAGTTCCAATTGTAACTATGGGCCTGTTAAGAGAAGAATTCAAAAATATTTCCTGAATAAATAATACATACATATATAACCCTAATATTTTTAGTTGGCAAATTATGAATTACAAATCATGTGTGGTGGTTTGAAAGAGAAATGCCCCCATAGGTTCATGTACACTTGGTCCCCAATTGGTGGCGTTGTTTGGTGAGGTTATAGAACCTTTAGGAGGCAGAACCTTGCTGGAGGAAGCACATCACTGAGGATGGACTTTGAGGAAATATATCCTTGATCCACTTCCTGCTCTCTAGCGTTGCTTCCTGTGTGTGGATAAAAATGTGATTGGGCAGCTTCCTGCTCCTGCTGGCATGCCACACCCTCCCCATCACTGTGGACTCTGGCCCTCAGGAATCATAAGCGAAAATAAACTCTTTCTTAACTTGCTTTTGATCATGGTATTTTATCACGGCAACAAAAAAAGCAACTAATACAGCATATATACTTGGCATCCTTAAATGTGCTAAAATAAAATGTGCAGAATTCTCAAAAATATTTCTCCTCTAAGCAAATACATACAGTCTTGCTTCATCCCAAATGCAATACATCGCTGCAATCTGCAATACTGACAACGGTTTCGGTGGTGCTTATTAATAACACAGTCTTTTGATCCTCGACATGAATACACTAAATTTTTTCGGATGCTTCTTTTAAAAAATCCTTTGCAGCCTTCACAAGTTATTGCTCCATAATGACGCCCTAGAGAGAAAAATGTTTAAGAAAATACAAGACATACTATATAGATCAGAAATTACATAAATTACTTTTTCCTTTTAAACAATATGTGAAATGAAACTGATTTTTCAATTCTGACAATAAAAATTTATAGGAATTATTAAATAGAGAATGAAACAGCCATATTCTGTGATAAGTTTAATGATAGTTTTAAATATTGTAAAGTAACACTAAGAATGGTAAAGAAAACTTAGAACTAAGACAAAATCATCCAAAATTCTATTACACACATAAAAAATTTTAATTTTGAGACAACTTATATAGTTTTGTCATATATTGTATCAAAGTTTTTTTTTTTTCCTGCAGTATTGGAGATTGAAAACAGCACCTTACTCACCCTAGGCATCTACCTAGGCATCCTCATCTACAATAATCTAAAAACTATACTCCAGAAAAAGAAAAAAAAGATGTTATCTAGTACTGGAAATATAATAATCTTTCTTTATGAGCTCATTTTTTAAAACTCTTTATTAGGGGCTGGAGAGATGGCTCAGCAATTAAGAACACTGGTTGTTCTTGCAGAAGAATCAGGTTCGAATCCCAGCACCCACATTGCAGTTAACAACTGTCTGTAACTCCAGTCCCAGGGGATCGGACAGCCTCTTCTGACCTCCTTGGGCATTGCATGACACGGGTGCACTTACCTACATGCAGGCAATACACGCATACACAGAAAATAAAAATAAAAAATAAAAAATTTTAAAATGTTAAAAAAAACCTCTTTATTAAAGATATTACATCTTGAGTAACTTATTATTCCACCAACTACTTCTTTTGCAGAACATTAACAAATTATATTATACACTGTAGGGAAAACTCTGATGGAGTTTTTTTTTTTTTTACGAAATTTGGAAAAAAGTTAACAAAAACAAGCTGGGCCCTTGAACTCTGTCCCACTGACGCTTGTGATATGCATATGTAGACAGGAACACATATTACATGAAGTAAATGACAGTCAGAACTAAAATGTCTGATCTCTAAGCTCTCCCAATAGGCTTTGAGAGAGTATCTCCCTCAGGTCTACAGCCTTACTGTGCTGATCAGATCCTATGGATCTCAAGCTAAAAAGGGCCAGGTCTAGTTAGATCTTGGATGGGAGAATACCTAGGTAAGTTATGCCTAACTCCAAGTAAGTGTTAAACAAAGCATTTTCTTTTTCTTCTTTTTTTAAAAATTTTATTATTTTCTGTGTTTGCATGTATTGCCTGCATGTAGGTAAGTGCATCTGTGTCACGCAATGCCCATGGAGGTCAGAAGAGGCTGTTGGATCCCCTGGGACTGGAGTTACGGACAGTTGTTAGCTGCAATGTGGGTGCTGGGATTCGAACCCAGGTCTTCTTCAAGAACAACCAATGTTCTTAATCACTGAGCCATCTCTCCAGCCCCTCAAAGCATTTTCTATTTCAATAATATTCTGTATTCCTGAAACAGGGTTCAAGGAAGTATGTTAACAATGTAATAAATTACGAAAGATCACAACTCAGTTTTCAATGATTCTTTTGGCAAATTTTCCAATTTTCAAATTTAAAACTTTTCTGTATTTAAAACAGTGAAACTTGCCTCAATTCATTAAAATAAATATTTTATGTCATTACAAATCAAACTACATAAGAGGAAAAAAAAGTATAAAAAAATTTGAGCTGGGCATGGTGGCGCATGCCTTTAATCCCAGCACTCGGGAGGCAGAGGCAGGCAGATCTCTGTGAATTCAAGGCCAGCCTGGTCTACATAGTGAGTTCCAGGACAGCTGGGGCTACAGGGAGACCCTGTCTCAAAAAGACCAAAAAAAAAAAAATTGGGGAGAAAAATTAAATTTCATAGGCCAATAATATGAACCATAAAAATTACATATTACTTTGTTTTTCTTTCTAATTTCAGCAGGAACATGGCAGAGTGGTAATTTTAACAGCACACATAAACATTATTTTAACATTACCTGATGCTTTGTCTCCACATACCACACAGAGATCAAAAACCTTATTTGGTCCCTGGTCTGGAGAAGAACTTTCTGTTAAGAGCTTTTAAAAGAAGAAAAATATTACTCAGCAATAGTTTCATGTTATTAAAAATAAAAGAATATCAGTCATACTTTTTACTTTGTCATAAATTTTTCTCTTTTCTTTTTCCTTTTTTATTTTTTGCTTTTTTGTGACAGGGTTTCCCTGTGGCCTGGAAATGGCTGTGTAGACAAGGCTGACCTTGACCTCACAAAGATCCATCTGTCTCTGCCTCCTGGGTACTAGGATTAAAGGAATGCAACACTTCAGCCTGGCTATAAATTATTCTTAAACTAAGGGCTCTAATTCTATTACTACAAATATATCAGTTAAGAGAGCTTATCTATCTCTCTCTATCTCTCTCTATCTATCTATCTATCATCTATCTATCTATCTATCTATCTATCTATCTATCTATCTATCTATCTATATCTATCTACGATAATGCTCTTCTTAATTTTGGGGTTTGTTTTATTTTGTTTTGTTTTTTTGAGATAGGGTCTCACTATGAGCCCAATCTGGGCTTGAACATGTGATTGTTCTTCTCAGCTTCTCAAGTGTTTAGGTTACAAGTGTGTGTCACCAACCATGCCTGGTTCATTTTGAGAAGAGTAAATGAAAAAACAAAAACAACAACAACTGCCCCCCCCCCCCAAACCAAGAACAAACCAGTCATGATGGCTCACACCTATAATCCCAGTGCTTGGGAAGCTGGGACAAGAGTTCAAGGTCAGCCTAGGTTACACAGTGAGACACTGTCTCAAAAAGAAAAAAGTAAGCAACCAACAATTAGTGTTTTGTAAAATGACTATCACTTACTACATAATTCACATCATTTATTCCTATATCACAAATTTCAGTCTTTAGTAAGCACATTAAAAACAAAAAAAGAGGTGTAAGTAAACTGCAGCAGAGGAAGCAGTGAGTTCAAGGTCAGCATGGGCTGTAAACATAGCTAGACACTGTTACACAACCAAACGAAATGAAACAAAATGAAACTTTTGCTACTGGATTTCTTTAAAAGCATGGATGATCCCCCTGGCATGGAGGAGCATGCAGCCACTGGAGAGGCTAAGGCAGGAGGATCAGAAGTTCAAAGGCTGCTTGGGCTACACAGTGAATTCAAGGCTAGACTGGCCAATTTAGACCTTATGTCAAAATTAAAATTAAAAACATGGCTGGGCTGCTGGGCGTGGATGCACACTACTTTAGTTTCTGCACTCATGAACGCAGACTCTGAGGATGGGAGGAGCCAGTAAGATGATTCTGTGAGTAAAGGTGCTTGGTCTTCATTAAATCTCTTCTTGGTTCAACTAGCCACAGGGGGTCATACTGTGTGTAACTAAGAACCCCTAAAATATATTAATATGAGGATTAGGAGTAAAGGTCTAACAGCCCACAGGAGAGGGCAGTCACTAAGACATCATGCTGGCACTGTACCTAATTTTGCATGATTTTTTTCGTACTGATTACGAATATGAATAAAGTCTTAATGACAGGATGTATATCATGATTTCTTTAATTTTTTTGCACATGTAGGAGGAAAAGATGCTTCTATATAGTTCTTTACCTGGAGGTGTGGTGCAGACAAATCAGGAGTTGTAAAAAACAACTGGTTGACACCTGCTGCATCTGGAGTCGCGAGGAAAACTTTTCCTGGTGTGGAATCTTGTCTGGCCAGAATGACTTTGCTCGGAGTGGGACCATCGTGGTTTGTCAGGATGAACTGTTTGCCATGTGTATTATGATCAAGTGCTGTCACGATCTGGATTTTCTGTCCAGTCTGCGGCTCTGTAACAATCTAATAAAACCATGGCACATTCATAATCGATTCAACTCCATCTTTTTTGTTTGGTTTTTGAGACAGGTTTGGCTATATAGCCAGACTGGCCTTGAACTCATAACCCCCCTGCCTCAGCCTCCTGAGTGCTAGGACTACAGGCATGCGCTAATTACCAAACCTGGCTTTTAATTTTCTTTAATGAAACACTTTGCTTTATCTTTAGACAGAGCTAGAAAAGCTGCAATCGCATGTCTCTAAACTGGGAATTCTACTTCCAACAAAACAACGGCATGTGCAAATAAACAGAGGTGGAACAGAAAGATTATATGACCTCACTGCTTTGATTCCTTCCTTCCTCTTCTCTACTACTTTCCACTTAGACCAACATATACTTGCTGTTCTGGGTCCTTGGATATAAAAGTAAACAACACAACGTCTTTGTTCTCATGAAGCTTTCATTTTAGTGGGGAAAGACAGATAACTACTCAATATTGTAGGTATTCTAAGTGCCATGAGACAAAGTGTAAAGATGAAGAGGGAAGCTCTTTTTAATGAGGTGATTTTTTTTTTTTTCTTACACAGACCTATGTGAAAAAGCATCCCAGATACCAGAAACAGAACATACAAGAAGGCTCTGAGGCATTAGGGAGTATGTTTCACAGATATGAGTTACAAATAGCACAAGAGCCCTGTGAGTGAAAGACATAAACAGAGATTACAGCAGGAGACAATCTGAGCAACAACAGATTACACAGGAGTTCACAGGACCTAAAATGTCTACATTTCCTACGGTGTGAAAAAGAGGGCAGAGGAGTGGCAGGCTCACATTTTGGAAAAAAGGATCACGTTAGATTTAGTCTGAAGAAGGCTTGGAATGTTTGAGAGTAAAAGTAAGGGACAGGAGAGGAAAGGAACTACCACTGCCGCTGTCTAGATAGATGTAACTGGGTCTGCAGGCTCTGATACGGGCGAGGAGAGCTATGGCTCTTCTGGGGGTCAAAAACCATCAGACAGGAAATTTTTTTGGGATGGACTAGAATTAGTTGAACCATTCTCATCGCGCGCTGATCAACTGGAATGGAGTATGCGAAAATAAAATTCAAGGATGATTACAAAATATTGGCCTGTGCAATCAGGAAAACAGCTGTGACCTCTGTTGGAATGGGGGAGGGGTAGGCTAGGGGAGAGAAAATTCATGAATAAAGAGAACCGTCTCAGCATTGAAAATTATTAACTGACCAAATATGTCCCAGAGTCAACTACTGAGTAAATTTAATTCCTTGGCCCAATTTTCAAGTTGCCAATTTAAAAATATTATTTTTATTTTATGCATATGAATGCTTTGCATATAAGTGAACCCATGCATGCAATGCCCAAAGAGGCTAGAAGAAGGCATCAGATCCCCTGGAAATGGAGTCACAGATGGCTGTTGTCCTGTGGGTGCTGGGAACTGAATCCAGGTCCTCTGCAAGAGCAGCCAGTGCTCTTAATCGCTGAGTTATCTCTCCAGCCCCTTAATACCATTTTGAATTGTGGAAATTATACTGTGTCAAAACTTGTCAAGTAGCTTTGCAAAAGTTTGCTGCAATTTGGAATCAGGAGTTATGTTAAAATCCACTAGTCTATGCTACAATTTGAGTGGACACTTTATTCATAAATGATTTAACACCACCATGCATTGGTAATTTGGAAAAACAGGTTCACTGAGATATCTACACCTTTTCAATTCTGATGCATTTCATCAAAAAATAATTATCACATCCTGCATTGTGAGGAAAACTATACTGAATACTTGTCAAAGACCAGTAACATTTCAGTATCATTATGAAAACAGTTTTGAAGCTGGGTGTGGTGTCACATGCCTATAATCCTAGTACTTGGGAGGCTGAGACAGGAAGGTCTCCAGGCCAGCCATGCCTACAGGATGGAAGACAGAAGGAAGGAAGGAAGGAAGGAAGGAAGGAAGGAAGGAAGGAAGGAAGGAAGGAAGGAAGGAAGGAAGGGAGGGAGGGAGGGAAGGACGGAGGAAGGATGGAAGGAAGGAAGGAGGGAAGGATGGACGGAAGGAAGGATGGACAGGAGGAAGGATGGAAGGATGGGAGGACGGACGGACAGATGGAAGGAAGGAAGGACGGATGGGAGGAAGGAAGGATGGAAGGATGAACAGAAGGACAGAAGGACGGAAGGAAGGATAGATGGACGGAAAGAAGGAAGGATGGATGGAAGGGTGGAAGGAAGGATGGAAGGGCGGAAGGAAGGATGGAAGGATGGAAGGAAGGAAGGAAGGAAAGGAAGGAAGGAAGGGATCATATCATAGGGTATCCTGTTTTTTTTAACATGAACATGGATGCCTCAAAACAAAACAAAATTTGTCAAGGAATTCACAATCATTGTAGCATTTGCAGAACAGACACAGCACTGATTCATTATAATATGAATACAGCTACAGTTTGGAGAACCCAGTGTGGGTTAGGGTTAGATGTGAAGAAATAAGTAACTCATCTTAGTAAGTCAGAAATATTTTTTACTTATTTTCTACTAGTTATTATTTTGTGCACTATTCTTTCCAACTAGGCTGGCCTTGAACTTGAGATCCTCCTGCCTCTACTCTCCTGAGTCTTGGGATTACAGGTATTTGCCACCATCCTGACAATTTTTTATTGTTTTGTTTTTAAAATAGGTACTATAGCCTGAGAAAATTTTAGCTTAATTCTTATTTTATTATTACTATTAGCACTACTAAGATTTATTTATGAGACGGTTGAATCTTATCAACCAGTATTACATCATATTGTACTATAGTTACAGTATAACTTAATTGAACTGTGGGGTATTTGTTTTGTGTTTTTAACAAAAATCTACCTTTGTCTCTATCTAGTATTATCATTATTATTACTATATGTGTGCACATGACATGGTGGGGGATGTGCATGTGCCACAACACACATGTGGAAGTTAGAGGACAACTTTGTAGAGTTGGTTTTTTCATTCTACCTTTACAGGAGTTCTGGGGTTTGAACTCAGGTCTCCATGTTTGTGTAGCAAGCACCTTTACCTGCTGAGCAATCGCACTGGCCTGATTCAAGTTACTATTTAGGAGAAGTGCTGCCATAATTAGCCAAAGTGTAGTTATTACTAGACTTTAAGCCAATCACCCTGTATCATCTCACACGCTTATATTGACTTTTTTAAAAAGTGTCTTTTACATGAATTTATTTACTTTGTGTGTGTGCTCACATGTCACAGAATGCATGTAGGGTAAGAGGGCAATCTTTGGGAGCTGGTTCTCTCCTTCTATCATATGGATTCTGGGGATCAAACTCAGATTGTCAATTTTGGTGGCAAGTGCCTCTACCTGCTGAGCCATCTCCCTGACCCTGAGACTGGTTTTTATTGGGTATTGTTTTATAGCAGGGCCCATCACTCTGTCCTATAGGGAGGACACAGGCAGTGAAGGAAGGACAAGGCAAGGTCATTAAGAAGCGACAGACTATGTGTTTTCTGAAGCTTGCTTCTGAGGCCTAACATGCACCAACATTAAAAAAAAAAAAAAATAGCCAGGCGTGGTGGCACACGCCTTTAATACCAATACTTGGGAGGCAGAGACAGGCCGATCTCTGTGAGTTCAAGGCCAGCTGGGGCTACAGGGAGACCCTGTCTCAAAAAGACTAGAAAAAACAAAAACAAAAACAAAAAAATGTCAGATGTGGCTGAAATAGTTCAGCTGGAAAGTTAAGACTGAAGATCCAAAAATTAACAATATCTTTGAGAGTAATAAGTCAAAAACTGTGAATAAAAATCCAAAAGATAAAAACCCATCATAGTATACTTTTTAAATGTATTTTTATTTATTTACTTTTATTTTATTTTTTTTAATGTGTATGTGTGTATTACCTGCATGTAGGTAAGTGCACCCATGTTGTACAATGCCTGAGGAGGACAGAAGAGGCTGTCAGATCCCCTGGAACTGGAGTTACGGACAGTTGTTAGTGGCCATGTGGGTGCTGGGATTCAAACCCGGGTCTTTTGCAAGAACAGCCAGTGTTCTTAGCTGCTGAGCCAACTCTCCAGCCCCCATATCATACTTTTAGTAAAAACAGGGCACAGTCATTTAAGACTGGCCTTAGATTTCATAACCTCTAAGTAACTTTCCCTGGTGTGGTCCCACCTACTCCACAGCGCTCCATTAGCTATTTATTAAAAAAAAAAAAAAATGTGTATGCATGCCACATAGCTCCATACACAAAAGTACTTACCTATTCCTTTGCAATAATTTGACTATCTCCTACCAGACAGAAATGCTATCTGAAAGTTGGGGTATCTACCACCTCTATATTCCCAAAACATTTAGAGTAACAAATAAAAGTCTGAGGACTGGAGAGATGGCTCAAGGGTTAAGAGCACTTACTGTTCTTGCCGAGGACATGGGCTCAATTCCCAACACCCACACGGCAGCTTACAACTGTCTGTACCTCCAGTTCCAAGGGTTCCAATGCCTTCTTACCTCTGCAGGAACTGCATGCACATGGTGTACATACATATGTGAAGGCAAAACACTTGGTCACATAAAATAATTAAAAACTAAATAAACATACTAAAAATAGTGGAATAAAAGTTTGGTAGGTCAGCAAATGAATTGTAAACTAGACATACCTCACCCATCTGTTGTTCAATAATCTGATGTGCAATTTCTTCTATGGTGGCCATGATCTAATTATCAAAATGTCCTGCCAAAGATTAGAAAAAAAGCCTTTTAAAATTATACACATAAAACATATTTACTGAAGAATCTGTAAGTGAAATGATATGCTACATAAGATTAACTTCAAAATAATCCAGTTAGGGTGATACGGAGACGTTACAGTCTCAGAAGCAAACTGTATTGTTATCTTTTTTTTTTTTTTGTCTTAGCCTTTAATGGCTGTGCCAGCTCACCAGCCCCAAATTGTATTCTTATATACATCCTTCAAAGCGTAGGCCTACCATACTAGGTAGGTATCTTGAAATGTAACTGTGATGTTTTTGCTACCCTGCGATGCTTTTATTGCTCTGTGCGATGTTTTCACTCCCTTGAGATGTTTTATCTTGAAGCTCTGTGATGGTCTCTACTCACCATGCCCAACTGCTGATAAATATATGAAACTAAGAAAATGGAAAGTTCATCACATGGTTTAATTAGGCACCTGGTCCAATTAGTGTAAGGAAAGTGGAGATCAAATGTGGCAGATACCTAAATTTTTGCTGGTGATATCTGTTTTTGTAGACTGCAATGATTGTTTGACCCATTTCTAGCCCAATTCATCTGGCCTAGCTATAGGTCAAAAGGTGGCAGATGTCCTGAGCCATGCCTGGGATATCTACTTTGTAAGTGATGATGACCAGGTAGACTCAGGAAGGAATTTTCCTAAGATAACACGACCCATCATGAAATGAGACATAGGGCCCTGGTGCCAGCCATAATATGGTGACATAAAAAAAAAAGTTCTATATAAAGCCAGGCAAGGTGGCGCATGCCTTTGAGCCCAGCACTTGGGAGGCAGAGGCAGGCAGATCTCTGTGAGTTTGAGGCTAGCCTGGTCAGCATAGCAAGTTCCAGGCCAACTGAGGCTACAGGGAGACCCAGTCTCAAAAAGACCAAAAAAATAAAAAATAAAAAATAAAGTCCTATATAACCCATCTGTACTTCTGTCCAGGGCCCAGAAAATCTTAGTAACTCTGGTTGCTAATTCTGGGACCATATGCATGTGAGAACAAACAAGCTTTCCAACTTTCTCCTGGGTAAATGCTTGACCTTTTAGCAGAATTTTGCCGTAACAAGGACGATTGGGCTTAAGAGAGAATAAAGAAAACTGTACTAGCAATCTTGAACACATGTTGAACACGTGTCAGTTACTGAAGTTACATGCTAGGGGTTTATGAAACTCTTTGTATTGCTTTTGTATACTAAAACTTATCTCTTTAAAAACTACTTAATTTGTGTGGGATAAAAAATTCATAAACTGAGGCTAGAGTGATAGCTCAGCAGTTAAGAACACTTAACAGAGAATGTGGGTTTGGTTCCCAGCATCCACGTGGTAGCCCACAACTGTCTGTAATTCCAATTCCAGGGAATCTGACATCCTCTTCTGGCCTCCATGGGCACTGTACACATGTGATACACATACATACATTTAGGCAGTCATACATATAAAATAAAATAAAAATCTTAAAAAAGAAGCCATAGGCTATTAAATGAAAATCCCAGGGTAGGGAGTAGGCTACCTCCCATATCAGGGAGGCCTCTGAGGTTCCCATACTATACAAGCAATTGCCACAACATTCTCTGGTTGCTGGACACTGAGAAATCAATCTGGAACTAGGCTGGAAGCTTTGGTTCCCTGCTGGCAAGCCTTCAAAATGCTAGAAGGTGCTATACAGGCTACTGGGCGTGTGGGCGGGGGGAGGGATTTATTTTCAAGACTGCATGCAACATTACCAACTTCCTAGCCAAGATGTACAATGGTAAGCCTGTTATGGAGGTAACCAATGGCTATCTGATTGAATCTGAAAATCCTGTTCCACAGGAGGGAATTCATGTCTGGTGTTGTAAACACAGTACAATGACCATGCTTGGAGGGATGAGGCTATAATAATACACATATATCTCCAGGACATTGTTAATGTTCTAGCTCTCTGAACAAAGCTATTTACTTTTAACATACCACTATGAATTCTCTTTCTATACCATAATACTCCTATCTTTGTGTAAAAACCCCGTTGAGCTGGGGATGCAGCTCAATAGTAGGATGCTTGCCTAGCATGCCAGAAGAGGCTCAGGGCTCAATTTATAGAAACACACAAGCAGCATACATACAAAACAGCAACTACTCTACTTTTGAGGCTCAGTTTCTAATGACTATTATTGTCATTTAGTAACTTCTGTTCCAGTATCATAGTTCACTGAGTTTTACACTGAATATTGTCCCTTTTCGACCAGCAACAAGAATGACTAGCATCCCAGAGGACAGCCAAACTATAACCATCTAGTCTCTAAGTTTCTTGACCTCAAAGTCCAATATGGTTCATCTAATAACTACTTCAATATTTATTTATTTTAGTTTTTACTTATTTGGTCTGAGACAGGGTCTCTCTGGAGCCCTCAGCTGTCCTGAGACTATGTAGACCAGGCTAGCCTTGATTTCACAGAAATCCATCTACCTCTGCCTCCCGAGTGCTGAGATTAAAGGTATGCACCACCCTGCCTGGCATCGATATGTATGTATTTTTAAAGATTTACTTATTTGTGTGTGGGTATGAGTGCCTGTATGTGGAGGTCAGAAGGCGGCATGAGAAATCTCCTTTATCACTCACTACCTATTCCTTTGAGGCAGGGTCTCTCTCTGAAGCTGGGGCTCACATGGTCTTAGCTAAGCTGGAAGTCAGCAAGCCACAGATGTTCCCATTTCCATTCTGCCCCCCTTCCAGAGCTGGGGTTACTAGCATGTGAGGGACACCCAGTTTGTTATGTGGGGTGCTGGGATCTGAATGCCAGTTCTTATTGTTATATAGCAAGTACCCCTTGCTAACATGCCTAACTACTGAGCCATCTTTCCAGCCTGAACTTTGCTATTTTGTAATAGCTCAAATACTGATTTAATATTACCTCTCAATATTCACCTCAGCCTTCCCTTAACCCCAGGGTTTGAGCTGTCAGTTGTTAAAACTTATGTTCTTGCTGTACTATTCTGAATTCTTTCAGTTTAGCCTGTTGCTTCATGCTTCCACATCTTTGACAATGACTTTTCTCTACATTTTAAATGTCAGTCACCAGATCAATATATGCTTTACAAGACTACACAGATAATGAGACAAAACAACATTTTTCTCCTTTTAATTTTTATTTTATGTATGTTTTGCCTGCATGTACGTAAATGCACCACTTGCATGCAATGTCCAAAGAGGACAGAAAAAGGTATCAGCTCACCTGGAACTGAAGTTACAGATGGTTGTCAGCCACCATGTGGGTTCTGGTACTTGAACTCTGGTCCTCTACAAGAATAGCCAGTGCTCTTAACCACTGAGCCATCTTTCCAGCCCCATCTTTCTCTTTTTTAATAACAGATTTTCATATGTATGACATATGTATATGAGTGCAGGCACGTGCCATGGCACACCTGTGGAGGTCAGTAGACAACAATTGGGAATGGGTTCTCTCCTTCCACTGTGGGTTCTGAGATTCTAACTCAGGTGGTGAGTTATGCATGGCAAGTATTTTTACTGAGAGCACCAGCCCAGTTTCTGGTTTTTTTTTTTTTTTTTTTTTTTTTGTTTTTTTTTTTTAAATCAAATGCATATATGGTGTGTGTGTGTGTGTGTGTGTGTGTACGTGTGTACACATGTGCCAGTCTGTGTTTCTCTAATTTTGTGCCATAATCATGTATTACCTTCACAATAGAGAATGTGCTTTGTGGTTTGGGGTTTTTTTTAGTTTTTGTTTTTGAGACAGTCCCACTGTGTAGCCCTGGCTGGCCTGGAACTCCCTATGTAGACCAGGCTGGTCCTGAACTCACAGAGATCCACCTACCTCTGCCTCCTGAGTGCTGGGATTACAGGTGTGTGCACCATCATGCCTGGCTTGTTTTGTTTTTGTAAAGATATTCTCAGGTAGCCCCAGCTGGCTTTGAACTTGCTATGTTGCTGAGGATGACAGTGAACTGATCCTCATGTCTCTACCTTCTGAGTACTAGGATTATAAGCACATGCTACAGATGGTTGATAGAAAGCTGAAACTATTAGACTTTCCTAAAAAGTAGGAAATCAAAAACTTTAACAATGCTTATATTCTCAGGCTGAGGCAGGCTAGAATTCGGAGTTCTAACTCTATTTTTAATACTTACTAAATTTATAGTTCTATAGTATCTGTTGGCTACTTAACCCTAGGATGTTCCTCAGAAATAACATAGATTCAGTATAATCTCATTGAAAGGTTAAAATTCAATGTAAGTAAAAATATACCAGTAGCTAACAGTGTTTTACAGGTAGTAAATATTCCATGTAAATTAGAATGAACAAAATACTCACTAAAAGACACACACAGAACACCACTAGAGGAAGATTTAGGAAAGTCTTACACAGGAGAAATGTAAGTCACTGGAGGATAAGTATTTTTGTTTGTTTGTTTTTAAGGATGTGTGGGGTTGTTGTTTTTTTGAGACAGGGTCTCACTATGTAGCCATGGCTGGCCTAGAACTCACTATGTAGATCAGGATGACCTCAGACTTGCAGAGACCTGCCTCCCTCTGCCTCCTGAGTGCTGGGATCAAAGACTTGTGCCACCAAGCCTGGCTGAAGGAAAAGGATTTTTACTAGCCTGGGGTAGAAAGCAAAAAAGCAAGCACGAGGATGGTACTGTTACAGTAGCATAGCCAATTAGTTTTGATCTCTCTTGCATAATTCCCTTGACCTCATCATTTTTTCCAGAGAAATTGGTTTAACAAAAAAACTCATTACATCTTCTTAAATTGTGGGTGTCTATCCCACAAGATCATGGAATTAAATGCAGAGGCTGCAACAAATTGAACAGTAAAAGGTTTCTGAACACATAATGATCAAATATTAATTCAAAACTCAAATGCCTAATGAATCCAAGGCGTTTCTGGTAGTGCAGACTTGCCCCATCTTGCATGGAGCCATGTCACTAATGACTTATTTTGAACATACAGCACATGCATTTTGCACTATGCATGTCTTCATGCCACACAGACCAATGAACTCTGGCTGAAAAACTGCAGTGATTTTTTTTTAAACATAATTGTTTACTTATATAAAACAAAGACTTTTAAATATTTTCCTATCATTCTTCAACATCTAAGTATCAAATTAATACATTTTTGGACTATTGTGTTAGAACGTATGATTTTAAAAATTGCTGTTATGGGGGGGCTGGAGCGATGGCTCAGTGGTTAAAAGTATGTACTGCTCTTGCAGGAGACCCAAGTTCAGTTCCCATACTGGGCAGCTCACAACTGTCTGTACCTCCAGTTTCAGGGGATCTGATGCCCTTTTTTGGCCTTTACAGGTCCCTGCATTCATGTGCACATACCAACACACAGGTACACACTATACACAGAATTTAAAAACATAAAAATTGCTTTTATGCCATTCTTTTACAGAAACTAAATGTTCAATTGCAGCAAGATGAAATATTTTTAATAACAATCCTCAACTAACACTGCTGCATGCATAAGTGTGAAGATCAGTTTTTTTAATTAAGCACAAACAAATGCAATTTCATAAACTGGAGTTAGCTGGGTGTGGTGGCACACGCCTTTAATCCCAGCACACAGGTGGCAGAGGCAGGTAGATCTCTGTGAGTTGGAGGCCATCTTGGTCTACATAGCAAGTTCCAAGCCAGCTTTGGGCTACAGAGAAACCCTCTAAAACCCAAAACAAAACAAACAGAAGCTAGAATTTGAAAAATTACAAGCCATATTCATTTATATTTTGGACAAAGTTATTTTTCAGTCATGAGTGGCTAAATTTAGAAGAGGTAAAGATACTGGTGACAATGTAGCAGTCTTCCCAATCACGCTATAGAACACCCAAACTGTCAAGAAAGAGAAACTATTCCAAGTCATTTTTGCAATATGAATTTATTTCTAATAATCATGACAATGTAGAAAAACCTCTTAGCTTGATTTGTAATGAAGTTTTGGCTGCAGACAGCATGAAACCAGCCAAACTGAATGATACCGTAACACCAAGCATGCCGGTACTGAAATAAGTCAAAGGACTATTTGGAATGATTCTTAAAATCTTCAAGAAAGAAAAAAAAAAAGTCCTGGGATATTTGTTACTGTCAACAAAAAGTATTTATTTGTATCCTACGGAGATACTTATTTAAGAACCAGGAATTCTATATGTGTTACATATTATTTAAATGTATAAAAAGTATTTATTTGTATCCTATAAAGATTTTTAATTGTAGAAACAGAAACTCTCTATGTGCTACACATTATTAAAATGTTAGAACAGTGCATGGGAAAGAGTAACAGGATGAAATTGGTAAACATTTTTTATTGAATGATGCTCTTTCCAACAGAAGTTCCAAAATTAGTAACAACCAATTCCAGCAGCTTATTACCAGGCTTAAGGGCAGCCCAGAGCTTGTAAATTCAGTAGATGACACAATAGATATTTCTAACATGGCACAACTGTCACTTTAAGATATGTTTATTATGTAGGAAGCAGACATATGGAATTGTTTTGTCCTTTGAAGGGAACACAGGTAGTAAGATATTTATCTTTAAGTCAATGAACTACTCACAAATGAAGGTTCACAGTTGAAAGATGATGTTAAGTTTCTATACAGATGCTGCTGAAGGGATGATGGGTCAGAATGCTGATTTGTGGCAGAAGTTAATCAGGTAGAAATGAACACAGAACTTTTACTCACTGTATCAGGAGGCACCTGTAGCCCAAAAATATCCCTAGAGTCAGATGATGTGCCTTGTGACACTATTAACTTCATTAAAAGCTGGGCCCTCATTTGTTTTCATATTAGCAAAGAGACAGACTCTGCTTACAAAAGCTTAGCAACATGCCAGGCTAGGTGGCTCTCAAGAGGTGTTAAACAGATTATTGAAATTGAAAGATGAAGTTGTATTTTTGACAGAGCAGAAATCTGGTTTTGTTAAATTTTTTCACAGTAACTTGTGGCTCTTAGAACTGTTATTTGTCAGGTAATTTTGAAAAATTCAATGATTTAAATATGGTGCTTCAAGGATGTAACTGGAAAATATCTGTTAAAAGATAAAATTGAAAATTGTCTTTAAAAAGCTAACATATGGAATAGAGTATTAAATGGCTCTTTTGAAATGTTTACAGCTGCAGATGATATTGTAATTGAAAATAACCTTAAGGATTTAATTCTTGTGGGATGGTTTTTCATGGTTTTTCTGGGACACTGTCTCAGTGAATTGTGTGTGTGTGTGTGTGTGTGTGTGTGTGTGTGTGTGTGTGTTGTGAAAATATCAAGCACTGAAGGCAACAACATCCAATGAACTATCCCATTTATATAGCAAACAACAGGTGGGATTAGACTGATGACATCTATTTGTGGTTGTGTGTGCTGTTCCAGGTCCTTTGGGATCATAAGAAAACCCTTGCTTGGTTAAGATAGGTTCCTCATTTCTTTCCCACTCATGCTGGATGTAATGTTTCCATAACTATAGAGGAAGTCCTTTGTTCCTGGAACAGTTATGAGAGAAATCAGAAGAAACAGGTTCTCAGAAAAGACCAGACTCCCTACTGGTTCTAATCAATGCCAAGTGGTCAGACTGCCTTTGTTCAGGCATTGCCTTCTGTGACATCTCTCCCCCAAATTCTAAAAGTTCAACTGATTATCTGAAGTTCCTGGAGACACAGTTTTAGAAATACTTCTCTCAAATTTTGAGTCTAAAAAAAACATTTTGGGGGTTTTGTAAACCACATTCAATTGAAATAAAAGTCATCAATCACCTGCCATTAAAAGTTGAAGAAGAATGTGCTGTTGGAATGACACAGGTTTAAAACTTAAATTTGATAAAAAACAAAACATTAACGACTGGTTTGGAATTAGGACAGAACTTCAAACAATTTCTGAAATGGTCCTAACTATACTTTGTAATACATTCTCAACACTAGTGACTATGAAATCAAAATCAACCAGCTCTGAAAAATAGGCAAGATGACTCAGTGGGTAAAACCAGGCACTACAGAGCTGACAACCTGAATTTGATCCTTGGGACCTACATGGCAGGAGGAGACAGCCGACTTCTGCAAGTTTCCTCTGTCCCCTACACTTGAACTGTGGCACGTACAACAACAAACATGTACAACACACAAACACAAACACACAGAAATAAATTTAATTTAAAAAATTTAATAAACATCTTTGGGGACCAGAGAGATGGCTCAGTGGTTAAGAGCTGTGAGTGACTGCTCTTGCAAAAGACCTGGGTTGGGTTCCCAGCACCTACATGGTGGTTAACAACTGCTTGTAACTCCAGTTTCAGGGGATCCAACAGCTCTCTCTGGCTTCCATAGGCATTGCATGACACAGGTGCACTTACAAACATTCAGGCAAAACACTCATGCACATAAAAGAAAATTAAATAAACATCTTTAATAAATGGTCAAATTGTATGCATACCAAAGAACTGTTATAAGTAAATGCTTCATTTGTATACCTATTTTCATACTTATATGCATACCTAGGGTTGCACTAAAATATCTGTGGTAAAAAGGGGTTACAAGTGGAAAAGGTTAAGAAGCCAGGTACAGATGGTGCCATTCTTCCCTTCTGACAAAAACATGTAAGAGTGCTTTTTGATTCATTTTTTTTTTATTCATTTTGTTTCTAACAAATATTGTTCACTTTATTTTTCTAATATCTATTCTTTCCATCCCATCTCACTTCATAACTCAATCTAGCCCGTTGTTATGATGTGATGGTTCACAGACTGTCAACTTGACAGGATCTAGAATCACCTAGGAAACAGGCCCCTGGGCATGCCTGTGAGGGATTATCTAGACTAGGTTAACTGAGGTAGGAAGGCCCTCCTTAACTGTGGGCTCCACTAGGGTCCTGGCCTCAATTAAAAAGGGGAATGCAAGATGACCACTGGCATCCATTATCTCTCTGATTTCTGAACGTGGATGCCTCAAGATCCTAATGACATGAATTCCCTACCATGATAGACTGTATCCTCCAACTCTGAGCCAAAAATAAACCTTTTCCTTCTTTGAGTTGCTTTTGACAGTATTTTGTCCCAGCTATATATAAGGTAACTTAATACACATGGAAATCAGTATTTTACAAACTGTGTTGTGAACAGTTTGTGGGTGGGAAATTACCTTAGCTGGTCATGAACAGAACTGGAAAAGGCTGGGGGAAAATATCAGGGTATCTGGCATAGCAAGTGTAAGGACAGTGTGATTAACAGTACTTCAACTTAATGTGTGTATATCGAGTGTATGGGGTCACAATACAAAATCTCTGCAGTATATAGCCAACAAGTCTGAAAAAATGGTAAAGACAATGGGAGTCTCTAGGCCAATCCCTTTGGAAACCTTATGGATGTTAAGATTTCCCTCACCAGAAGAATACAAGTTCATAGTCCTTCACACCACAGTGCTTATATGCTAAATGTCAAAAAAATAAATAAAAAATTAAAAACATGCTGTCAGTTCAAGGACTTCTATGTGTGAATCCCTGAGGTCAAATTTCTGGAGTCCATTACATATAACTAAAAACATGGAAAGCAGTAGTCCTCCACTTGTAATATACCATCTAAATCTCCTACCTCCACCTATATTCTACCCAACTTCTAAGATCAAGTACTATTCCACCTTTTACCCAATTTTTTTTCGGCTCCAGCGTTTATTGTGTAGAGGCAGATTTAGCTAGGATTCAGGATTAGACTTCTATTAAGTCCTAAAATTTTGTGTAGAGGCCCACCCATTTTTTTCTAGAGACAGTTTATAAAAGATTTTAAGAGGATACAGTGGGTCTTAGAAGATCACTTATAGTATGTGGTTTGTCTTTTCTATTCACTGGGGTGGGAAATGCACACTGCCACATAAACAGGAGCTATTTCCGGGTTGTCATTGATTTGTGTCTCCTTCCAAACCTTTCTTCCACAATTGTAATAGTTCTAAGACACGATGAAGCTAGTTACATTTACTATCACAGCCTCTTTTTTTTGTAATTAATACAAACTTCTTTAATTACAACGAAAGCAACATTTAAGCAGCTTTTAAAGCCAGTTGAGCGGTCACACTGGAAGCAGTAGGGAGACTCCGGCCGGCCTGAAGTGTGAACTTCGGTTGCCTCCACCACCCTTTGACCTCTGGTATGACCAGAAATGGAAAACTACATTGTATCCAAAGGGTCAAGCAGCACATCAAAAGGTTACTGGACACACTAAGTATATACTGTCTTTCCTTTATCTCCTATAGGTCTTTTGTTTTTGGATACATTGTTTCCCTACGCAGCACTGCCTGGCAAATACGGTGCGGTGCCTCAGCCTCCTGAGTGCTGGGATTTACCGGCATACGTCCCCACGCCTGGCTAAGTCATCCAACTCCTGTTCTTTCTCAATATTAAATGGCCCACAATATGCTCCCACTTTTCTGCCTTCCCTGAATCTTCCTTAATCTATCTGAATCTTTGTCTCCCAAATTGCAATCCCTAACACCCCCAAACAAGCTTCATTTTATCTTTGCAGTTTGATTTGAACAGATCAACAATCTCTTTCCGATGCACCCAACTGGACACATAAAATGTAAAAATAATCACCAACCGGGAAAACAAGCAGACACTGTTCAAAAAAACCTAAGTCCAATGTATACTTACAACTTCGGGGGCGGGGAGGGAGCGGAAAAGACCCTGAAAGGATTTAATTTCAAGTCTTTTTTTTTTTTTGCTTCTCCTTTCCAGTTATCTTACAGGCTGACCTACTTACTGAAGGTTACGGGACAACAGGACAACACCTGCACCTCACAAGATGGTATTTGCTTGAGTTGGAGGCAGGGTTTTTAACAAAAGAGCTACTGGCAGCTCGGATGTGCCCAGGGCATGAGGACCCTAGGCCGGCTTCCCCCCTAGATCGAAAGGCAGTGGCTGAGGGTCCTTAGCAGTGAAACGAGAGCGAAGTGCAGGCGGAGGGCCGGCACTCCGTGAGAACCATTCACGCGGGTCTGGGTCCGCAGCCCGGGAACAGGGTCCAGGCCGGCTGCCCCGAGTCCCTGCATCTCTTGCACCACCGCGCGCGCGACCCGGGGTGGGGGAAGCGGCGGCGCCCAGACGGAAGCTCTCCCTGCGGGTGAAAGGTCAGACTGGCAGCAGGAGGCTGTGCGGGAGACGACTGCGCGGGAGGAGGTGCTGCGGGAGGAGTTCACCTGCCCGGCCGCACCACCGTCTGGGGCTCCCAGCTCTGGCCAGAACAGAGCAGCCGCCCCCGCGACCGGCGCTGGGGCTCGGCGGGCTCCAGACTGAGCGGTCGGCGGGGCGCGGCGGTTGGGCTGGAGGGACCTGGGCACCGGCACTTACCGCGCCTCCCCGCCGCGCTGCTCCGGCCCGCCGCGGCGCTGGGCTGGACAGGGGTGGCGCTGGGGAACTGAGGCCCAGGGCCCGCAGGAGCTTTGCTGGGTTTATGTGTAGGCGGGGGTCAGAGTTCGTGACCCCTCCCTCGGGCTCGGCGGTGCGGTTCGCTGCGCGCCTGCGTCCGGGAGAAGCGGCAGCTCACCCACCGGCGGTGACGTTCTCAGGGCGAAGTGGAGGGACCCGGAGTCCAGCCGCAGTTCTGGAAGTCGATTGCCCCCTGTAGGTGTGGAGGGAGATGGGCACGCCGGTGCCTCTCGGCTGCCTAAGTCACGTGGGTTTAGCACCAGGCTTGTTAAAGTGGTCCTTGGAGGCCAAGAGTCTCTTGGTCACACCGGGAAAAGAGGGGCAGTGAGGTTCATTGTAAGGATATAGCTTAAAAGACTACAACAAAGCTGGGCTGGAGAGATGGCTCTATTGTTAAAAGTAGTACTGCTCCTGCAAAGGACTCAAGATCAATTCCGATCATTCACGGAGGTGCACAACCACCTGGAACTCTGGCTCCAGGCCTCTGATACCCACAGACATAAAATGATAATTAGAAATACAATATAATGGGTTTTGAGAGGGTCTCACCGTAGAACTCAGGTTGGTCTTTGAATTCTTGATCCTCCTGCCTCCACTCTCCAGTGTGAATGGAAGTTTCGAGCTGAGACAACGCCAACCTAATTGATTTTGGGCAGATGTTTCTAACTACTGGACTTTGTTCCAAGCACTCTCTTGGATTAGTTTGGAGTCTGAGTAGATCCCAAATCACACAAAACTTCCTAGAAATACAAGCTGAGGCAGAATCATGTAAAGTTTATTTAGTTGTTTTGAGTGGAGATGGCTAAATGAAACAAGAATACAATCCCTACTGTTTGCATTGTCAAGCGCTGCTTTTTATCCATTTTGCTAGATAGTGTATTTCTAAAATCTTAACAGTGCCCGCTGGTCAATAAAGATTTGCAAATGGAAAGGTCACTAATGGAACATCATGTTCTGACAGTAGCCACCTGTGACAGGAAGCCCTGATCTGTGTTCTAAATACTGTGTGGTTCATTCAGAGTTGTGACCTGGAAATTTCCTTTGTACCAGGATCAGCACTGTAGAAAAGCAGCCAGAATTAGGAAAAAAAAAAAAACCTTTGTGTGCTGGGCACACAGTCCCAGTGCCACATGCCTGTAATTCTGGCACTCAGGAGGCAGAAGGAACAGGAGGTTAAGGTCATCTTTGACTATATAGTGAGTTTGAGGCTAGCCTGAGGTATGTATCTACATATCTAAAAATATTGCTTTCATTCCCCTTTGGAACTAAATACTTGAACACAGGAAAAGGGCATGCAACCATCCCTAACACTAAGACTATGTTTCATGCTTAGTTCTTGAGCACAGGAAAAGGGCATGCAACCGTCCCTAACACTAAGACTATGTTTCATGCTTCGTTCTTGAGCACAGGAAAAGGGCATGCAACCGTCCCTAACACTAAGACTATGTTTCATGCTTCGTTCTTGAGCACAGGAAAAGGGCATGCAACCGTCCCTAACACTAAGACTATGTTTCATGCTTCGTTCTTGAGCACAGGAAAAGGGCATGCAACCGTCCCTAACACTATGTTTCATGCTTCGTTCTTTAACACAGGAAAAGGGCATGCAAACTTCCCTAATGATAAGACTATGTTTCATGCTTCGTTCTCCAAAAGTCTACCAAAGGCGTCATTCTTACATGTTTGGTAACCTTAAGCTGGTCCCAAAGGTGAAAGCTATGAAAGTACACTGTGACCAAGGGGAAAAGGTAATTGCAATGTTTTCTTTATTCTCAGTGCATAATACAAATGCCCAAAGGGATGCTTATGGCTACCTTTTCATTCAATTAGTGCGCTTAAGTCACAGTAAGTTCACTTACTAAAATTGGATGGGCATGCTGGCTCATGCTTATAATCCAAGTACTTGGTAAGCTGAGGCAGGAAGACTGCTGCAAGTTTTAGGCTAGCCTGGGCTATACATAGTGAGCTCCAGACCAGCCTGAGTTACAAGGTAAGACCCTATCTTAAAAATAAGTATGGGGCTTGGGAGTTGGCTCAGTAGCTAAGAGTACTTGCTGGTCTTGCAGAAGACCCAAGTTCAGTCCCCAGCACCCACATGGTAGCTAACAACCATCCAGTTCCATGGGATCTAACATCCTCTTCTGTCCTCAGTGGACATTGCAAGCACATGGCACACAAATACACGCAGACAAAAGTCTCATAAAATAAATATTAAAAAAAAAAGTCAGCCTTGGAAGTAGAAGCCACTTTGGGAACATCATTGTAGGCAAGAGTCTATCTTGGTCACTTCAGGAAAGGGGGGCTTGTGAGCTCATCTTTAAAGATATAGCTTCAAAGACTCCATCAAAGCTGGACTATAATTCCAACTACTAAGGAGGCTGAGACAGGAGAACTGAAAACTGGAGGCCAGCTTGGGCTACTCTGTGTCAAAGTTTGTTTTTTTTTTTAATGAATAAAAGATAATAAAAGACTTCACACCAGCAGAAGATATTGTAAATTTATTTTGTATAAATAACACATATTAACATTATTTACAATGCTAATTTTAGTTACAAATGATCTGTACATAAACAGTAAGATACAAACTACTACCACTTTAGGTAAAAAAGTGTTGAGAAATACATTAAAGTCATTTTAAAAAATAGTATTTCAAGATCAGTCCCTACATGTTGCAACTAACTCCTCTGAAAGGGCTTTGTGTCCTCTTCATTCCTTCCCCCCACTCCAAAGGAAAAAGAACATTTTGATATTTAGAGTGTTTGAAAATCTACTACCTTTATATTTAAAAATATTTCTAGTAGGCATGACACTAAATAAACTTGTTTTCTTAATTTTCTTTTTCTACTATAAATTCTCTCTTATAAGGGAAAAAGTCGTAGGTTTTCATTTAGAAAATAATATTGAAAGTGGCATAGGCTCCAGCATGGTACATGTAGTGAAGATATTTTTTATAGATCTGTAGGAGATACTCAATTCAATAAGCAAACACTGAATAGTTACTGCATGCACGGGCACTCTTGCCAGATATGGTGGGCAAAATCTCAAATGGACAGGAAAATTGTTTAAGAACAGAATGTGGTAAGAATCATGAAAGCTTGTTTATGAACTAAAGATCATAGGAACATTGGAAAGAGACTGGGGGTAGTCTGAAGGAACAAAGGAGAGGAGGACCAGGATCCCCTCTATCATCAAGTGTTAGAGAATGAAGAGGCAGATGGGGCTGGGGTGAGATGAGGGGAAAAAAAGGAAATAGTATGAACAGAGAAAATTTGAGGTAGGTTCAGCTGGAGGATATGGTACCATTGGAATTGTTCCATGCCAAACCACTGGGAATGCCCCTGGCATCTGTAAGAGCAGGATTAGAATTATGCTTTAGGCAGATTGCTCTGACAAGGATTAAAACAGACCACACAAGGGAGGCACTGAAGTCGGGAAAAACCAAGTTTTTCTAGTGTGCAGGATTGAACCCAGGCCCTCATGCATGCTAGGTGAGTACTCTGCCATTTCACTGTACCTCCAGCCCAGAGGAAAAGCTACAGCAATCACAAGAATGACTAACAATAACAGTAGGGGAATGAGGATAGAAAGCATACAAGAGCAACCAGAGTCTGGAGGAGATCTGGAGGCAGATTCTGGAGCCCTGTGTGGTATCTTTTTAATACAGAAGCAAACAGACTTGAATGGGAAGAAAGCTGAGTGTTCCTCATGCAGGAACTTGAGTGAACATCCATTAGGAAGCTGCTAATATGGCCTTGCAGTATGGTGGGCAGAGGGAGTGTAAGATCTGAGTTAGAATGAGGGCTTTAGGGCCTATTGGAGTTTGTAATAAGAGTCCTGTTACTGAGCTAGGCAGAGTGGTACAACCTGTTAGTCCAGCAATCAGGAGACTGTGAGACAGGAGGAGCTTGAGTTCAAGGCCATCCTGTGTGAAATAGCTTTACTATCTCAAAAAACTACCATTAAAAAAAAAGGCAGAAAGAACTTTGGGAATCCCGTCCTCTGTATTCAACTGAAATGAATAAACCTTTTCTCTGAAAAGATCCAGGGTACTGTCATGGGAGATCGAGATAATAAATACAGTATCTACCCTTAAGGAGTATACAATCCAGTAAGGGGATCTACATCTCTGGAAATCCCAGCATTCATATTTGTCTACCATGGATCTCAAACTTTCAAAAGCTGAGCACAAACATGTCCCCACATGCTGTGACAATGACATCTGATTCCCAGATAGGAGGCTTCCTCCATTTCTAAAGACTGTACTAACTATATCTGTTGTCTTCCTTACTTTGTAGTGTCATTACATCTTATATGAATCAATTGTGGTCTGATGATCTCATTTTTAAAGATGTTAATAAATACTTAGAAAATCAAGCTTGTGGCTGTAGGAAAGAATGGCAACCAAGGGACAAAAAGATACTGGTTACAGAGGAGAATGGGAAGAGGTTGCCAAGGGGTTCAAAAATGTGGGATAATGATAAAAATCACTCCTCATTTTCTTAGGACTTTTTGGGGTCCTCTGCACTGAACAGCTGCAGTTCAAGGAGGAACACTGGTTGGGGACTCTACAAATTCCATTCCTCTCTAGCTCAGCCTGCCATCTCTTGTCCAGGTGACTTTCAAGCTTAGCCTTATAACTGCCCTTTCTTACAAATAAAAGGAGACATCTGAAAAAAAAAAAAAAAAAAAAGGTCTGATGGCAGTACATATATCTGTACCACAAATAGTAGTCCTGGGACCACACAATATGGTATGTTCTCCACATGTATACTGCACTATTACATTCTTCCCTGAAAATTATTAGTGATGAATGTAGCTCAGTGGTAGAATGCCTAGGGACCCTGGGTTCAATAATGTTTTTTAAAAGTAAATTACTGATCAGTTTTAGTAAGTTATGAAGGACTGATAAAGGAGGGACAGAGAATGAAATTTTATTCCACATTTAAATAATTTTATGGGGGACAGGACCTCATAGCTTGTAGATTATATTTTTATATTTTTCCAAACTTTGCCTAGGGGTGATTGACAAATATAATCATATAGGACTTTCATCATTACTTAGGGAGAATTACTGTTTGTGCTAACTTCTCTTTATGTTTTTAGATTTTGAACTGGTTCTTGATTCTGCTGTTAGCAGATAGAACCTGCTGGCTGATATTTTTTTAAGCAAATCTTGAAGAGGTTGTGAGTTCAAGAAGGACAAAGCACCCCAACAACTTGTCTTCTTAAATGCCAGAAAACATAACAGAAGGAAATAAAAAGTATAAATAACTTTGACCTCCAAAGGAATATACTACAAACATCACAAAGAAGTCACAAGGAAAACATGTATGTGATTGTGATTATAGTGAGCTGCTAAGAAGTACTAATCTACCTACTATGACAAGGTAACATGCAGGATTGTGTGAAGCTGTACAGGCTGTAATCGATGCCATAGCCAGAAAAAGCCAAGAAAATTACAGATGCTACATTTAGACCTATTTATTTGATACAAATAGGATCTAAAAGGCCTCCCAGAGGTGATCTGGATGAAAAAGAAATAGTATTCAGGATAAAACTCTCAACTACTGATGCCACACTGAATTAAAATCATTATAATTCTTGCATCCTTTATAATCATCTTAACTCCATTCTTCTTTTGCTCATTGATAATTTTATGTACAAGGTGGTTTATATATTAAGCAACAAGTGCACCAAAAACATGAATATGAATCTTTCCTAATGAGGGACACTGAAAATTAAAGAAAGCAAAGCCAGGTGTGGTGGCATACATCTATAATCCCAGAATGTGGGAGCCTGAGGCAGGACAATTAGCTTAGGCTGCATAGAGGGACTGTATCTCAAAGGGGAGAAGGAGAAGTGAGAGGAAGGGTAGATTTAAAAAAAAATCAAGGAAGACAAATCACAAAGTAGTAGAAAAATTTCCGTCAAAAAAAGAATGTTATATAATTTCAATTAGCAGTGGCAAGAATTAGTGCTTTTCAGATATAGCAATTCCAGTTCCTTTTTTTAAAAGTATAGCATTAAAATGTAACATTCTGTTTTAGATATAAATACTACCACTGACTTGGGCTGAGACCTCATAAAAATAGTAGGGGATATTGGGTAAGATGTCACTTGCCTCATTTTACTATCTTAAAATGAATCATACTGGTTTGGGGGCATATACCCATAATCCCAACACTTGAGGCAGATAGACTGCTATGACTTTCTAGACCAGCATGGGTTATATAGCAAGTTCAGGCCAGCCTGGGCTATAGAGTGAAGTCCTGTCTCAGAAAACCAAGAAAAGATTTTTATTTATGTTTATGTTGAAGTGGCTGTTTTAAATAAAGAATGGACATGCTAGGTGTGGTGGTACAAGCCTGTAATTCAAGCAGCTCAGAAAGCTGAGGCAGGAGTACTACAGGTTCCAGGTTTGCCTGAGCTACATAGTTAGCTCAAGGCCAGCCTGACAATTAGCAAGATCCTATCTGAAGGAGAAGAAAGGAGAAAAAAAAAAAAGCCAAGTCAGTGGTAGCTCACTCCACTAGCAAGTAGAGGTTTAATCTCCACTACAGAAAAACAAAAGACTTTATTTAGTGAAAAGTCCATAGAGTTCATTATATATATCCACCTGTGAACATGAACGTCCTTGTTTCTATTCACAGGTTAAATTCAGGTTTGATGATAATAACTTACACACCTGGAGAGAAACAAAAAGTATACTATATATCTGAAGTGTACTTTATATAATCTGCTGAAATTTAAGTTACTGAGGTAGAAGCTGGCTATGTGTCTTTTATTATGACATAAAAAAATCCATCTAAGTTTAGCGATTGAAAAACATGCATTTTATCAGAAATTTTATAATAATTGTAATTTCTAAACCAAGCACTGCATGGAAATTCGCTCCTTGATATGTTTTTCACTTACAAAGATTTACTAATCGTGAAAGTGTCACAATGTAAGGCAGAGACAACAGTGTGGATGGTGTATCAAATAATTTGTACAATATACAGTATTAAGGTAAGTTTTCTGGTCTCTAAACAGTACTTTAAAATTCAGTGAGTCTCAGAAATAATTCTGACCAGTAAGTAAACATCAAAATTTTAATAAATAACATACATGAAAACCAGACATTTAAAAAGAACTGTATATACCCAACAAAACAATTTCTGTATCTAGTGAAGACTATGAGTGGATTTATCTTGGCAGTGTTCATTTTCCCACAATTTTTGAGTAGCTTTTACTCCATTCTTCTGACTATCCACCTTGTTGAAATCACAGGAGAGATGAAGCCAATACTGCTACAAGGTTGTGCCTTCCTGAAAGGCTTCTATCCACCTATCAATGAGAGATCACTGTTAAGATTGTGAAATTTAATCATCTGACACATGTGAACATGATACAGATAACTGCTGTGCTGTGGACTGGATTTACCCTAACAGTGTTTTTAAGGTCTTTCCTAGCCTAAGCTGGAGTTCTTACTATATGCAGGGAACTACCTTTATTTGGTAATTTGATTCAAAGTTTGGCCTGAAAATTATCTCTTACTTCTTTGCAGCATGAGGAAGGGACTATCTTCCTGTATAAAAGTCCTAGGGCCAGTGAGGTAGCTCAATGGATAAAGGTGTTTGCCACCAAGCCTGACAATCTTAGGTCAGTCCCTGGGACCCACATGATGGAAGGTGGGAACCGATTTTTGCAGGCTACTTGACTTTAGAAGTGGCTATGTCAGTAAAGGCCTCTATTACAACTCCTTTCCTCTCCTTTCCTGGTGTTCTGACTCAGTAATTTTTAGAAACTAGTTATGTGTCTGTTTCTCTCCCTAACTCTACCAACCAAAATCCCCTTGTATATTTCCTAATCCAGACTTGTTCCAAATTTTTCAATAAAGAGGAATTGGTCTGGCATTTAGTACATGTTAATATCAAAATTTTATATGCAATATAAACGCTTTTCAAAATTCCATAGAAGTCTTTACAAACTTCTTTGGTGTCAAAAGTTTTATCACACAGCTGCAATTACTCAGAAAATGACTGGGGGCAGCCTCTTTTGCTCTACTATACTGACTGCTTATGAACCTACCCTGTCCCCTTGTTACTGAAATACAAGTTCTACAGTAATATATTATGTAAAGAAAAGATTCAAGGGAACTATGAACATTTGAAATCACTAAAGTTAAGAGCAGCCAGTGCAGCCCATAACAGAGTAAGCTCAAATTTCAAGGACAGAATTTTCAAAACTTCAGATTTTTAGATGTAAATATCTTTACATCAAGGCTTTTCAGTCTCACAATTTTCCATTAAAATGAACACATTTTAACATTCAATCATATAAAAAAACACATGTTATATGGTATTAATCCAAAGAGAAACAAACATAGGTTAAACTGATTCAATTCTAACTTACATGTAAGCTGATTTCCTTTATCTGACTACATTTAATTTTCTCTTGACATTTTTATCTTGTTAACTTAGCAAAAACTCATGCACACTGAAACCCAATTTTATCAGTTTGAGGACAAATACAGATAAAAATTATGAGGAAAATGGTATTTGGCAGAATCTTAGAGTGATTGTTATTTTTGTCCAAATAATTTTTACAGAAAAGTAAAGTAACATAATTTTAAAATACTCTTCAGAGCCAGGCATGATGTTGTATGCCTGCAATTGGGAGGCAGAGGCACAAGAACTTAATTTGAGGCTGCCCTAAACTACATAGTGAGACCCTGTCTCAAGGAAGCAAAAATAATCCTTAATACCCAGAAGGAATTATTTAGACAGTTATACATTGCAGCATATCCTAAAACAGACAGGTAGGGTGAGCCTTACAACTGTACCTATGCAATTCTAGAACATTAATTCTAACTGCCTAAGAAGCTACCTGTCTTGCTTATACTCAAAGCACTCTCTTGTATTACAAACACTTTAAAGCCTGTTGAGAAAACACGAACACCTCTCACTGAAAGCAGCATTTTGTGAGCCAAAGTAAAAATCAAATGAAAATAAAGGCAAGTTTAATTGTCTTGTCCAGAAGGGACCTGGATGTCACAGAAGATACCTACCTTGATATTAAACAATTTCATACCACCTAAAGTTAAGATTCTTGCTGGGATTTTGAAGACTGCTTCAAAGGATATCTAAAGGATATCTCAAAGGATATCCATTTCCTTCTACGCAGTCACTGGGAACAGCCTGTGAGCCTCTTAATTCCCTTGACTTTTCCCACTAGCTAAGCTGTTGCTTCACCTCCTGCTGGTCCATAACACAACTGAATCACTGCACTGCCAATGTCTTGGACTGTTTCAGGGGACCCTCACTGAAGGAGAGGTCACATGCCTGAGCTTCCTTTCTTTCAGTGGTGGAGCACCATCCTGAGGTCATGTGAAGACAAAACATTTTGGACGTCACTACCTATTTTCTTTCATCCTCTATATCCTAAAATTCTCCCAGATACCCTTGTATTGTTTTATTTTAATTTAAAAATAATTATTTTTTATGTGTATGAGTATTTTGCCTGCATAAATATAAGTACACCCATGTTGTACAATGCCCACAGAGATCGAATCTCCTGGAACTAGAGTTATGGATGGTTGTCAGATGCCTTGTGGGTGCTGGAAACTGAACCCAGGTCCTTTACAAGAGTAGCCAGTGTGTTCTTAACCATTGAGCTGTCTCTCCAGCCCCCCTTGCATTGTTTAAAAACAATTCCAAGGCATTTGAATAAATTAAATCTTTCTTTTTTGCTTTAAAAAATTTTTGTTTTATCTGTATGAGTGTTTTATATGCATGTATATAAGTGCACCCATGAATGCTATGCCTGAGGAAGTCAGAAGAGGACGTTGGCTCCCCTGGAGCTAGAGTTACAGATAGTTGTTAGCCACCATGTGGGTGCTGGAACCAAACCTGAGGTTCTCTGCAAGGGCAGCCAATGCTTTTAACATCTGGGCCATCTCTCCAACAGAAGATTAAATCTTGGATCTGTGATTTAAATTCTGAGTTGTCCGGTTCTCCAGCATTCCTCTATGCTTTTAAAATTTAAAACAACAGCTTGAAATTTCATGTATGAAATACTTACTTCTGAGCTGAGTGGGCGTCATCTGCCTTGAATACATAAAATAACATGCTTTTGTGCAGTAACTGAAACACTCTTGACTCTGAATTCTCATCTTTGACTTGAGTGACAGTAAAACCTAGTAAAGGCTGACTCTCCAAAGCTGCCACATCCTAATTTAAAAATAAATAATGAAGATGCATTTTTAGATGGAGATAGTTCCCTTTGAAAAGCCTTGATCTACATAGCTCTATTTCACACACACACTCACACTCACACACACACACACACACATTGATGGTTCTAACAACTTATTTTTATTTATTCAGCAATGTGTCACCCACTCCCAACCTGCCAGTTTTCAATATGTAAATTTCACATTATTTTCAGATGATGATCTTGCTTTCATTGTATGGATGAAGGAAAAATAAAATTTAGGTTAAGCAGCTTACCCTACTCCTACTGAGGAACAGCATGGACTTTAGCTTGGACAGAGAGGGGCGGGGGGGGAGAGAGGTGTATTGATTGGTTGTGTGTGTGTGTGTGTGTGTACTGATTGGTTGTTAAAACAGGGTCTCACTCTATAGCCCAAGTTGTCTAGGAATTCAATAAACAGCCCAGGCTGCCCTGAAACTCAAAGTGATTCTCTGCCTGATTCCCTGGAGGTTGTTTTTTCCTCCCTTCCTTCTTTACTTCCCTCCCAGAATCATGTAGCTGAGGCTAGCCTTACACTCTTGTAGCTGAGGTTGGCCTCACACTCATGTAGCTGAGGCTGGCCTTGAACTCCTGGTCCTACTGCTTCTAATTTGAAATGCTAGGATTATAGGCATGTGCTACCATGCCCAGCTCCCCTAGAAGTTTTCATAGGCTGTTGGGACACTGATCAGATGGGATAAAAGGAAACTGTTTATAGCTCAACAAAGCTGATCTTATGTGTGCTCACCCCTCATTAGTACAAGCTGAAGATACCTTGAGAGACTGGGAGAAAGGAAAAGTAGTTCTGCCTTTTGTAAAGTAGACAGTAGCCACATGACACCAGAAAAACTTGCATTTTAAGACTGTGGGAAATTCCTAACACTTGAATAAGAGCTCTCTAGGAACAATACAAGAACACTGTTCACACTGTGCATGGTGGCTCACACTTGTAATCCCAGCACTTGGGAGCTGAGGCAGGAGGATCGCTGTGAGTTTGAAGTCAACTTATGCTGCATGGTGCGATCCTGGGCTACAGGGTGAGACCCTGTCTCAAAAACCAAAAAGCAAAAAACAACAACAACACCTCCCCATGTCAAAAACAAAGCAATAAGGGACTGTGAGTTTGGCTTAGCAGAGAACTTCCTAGCATGCCCTAGGTTCATCCTTAGCACTACAAAACACAAAACCCTTGAACAAAATCCCCCAATTAAAACTAGACCCAAAAATCGCTCTTAGAATTCACATCTTACCTCGCTTGCAGCATATGTATAGAGTATTTTATTTTTTATGACAAACCACAAGTGTTTCCACGGTTTTTTATTGCCCTTGGATCTGTACAAGTAACCACTCATAGTAGAATCTTCTGTGTTTGCTGATACCTAGATGAGGAAGTCCCATGCATAGTTTAATAGTTTTCAGACAAATTTTAAATAACAAAATAAAACAAAACAAAACAAAAAACAAAGTTATAATCACTGTGTTGAAATCAGTAACCACAGCAACAACAGAATGTTTTAGAATGACACTGAATATTTTCAGTCTGTTATTATACAATCTAAATGTTGCTATTAGCATAAGTATGAAAGCCAATTGTTCTTAACATGATTTTATTTATTATTTTATGTGTATAAGTGCTTTGCCTGCATGTATGTAAGTTCATCACATGCATGCAGTGCCTGCAGAGACCAGAAGAGGGTGTCAGATCCTCTGGAACTGAAGATATAGATAGGTGTAAGCTATCATGGGGGTGCTAGGGATCCAACCCAGGTCCTCCGCAAGAGCAGTGAGGGCTTCCAACGATGAGCCATCTCTCTAGCCCTCCAAACCTACTCTTTTAGAAGCAATTCTAACATCTTTCTGGTTTAACTGTTCTTATATGTGTTTGTGCTTGTGTGTATATGAGTTTGGCTATGCCTCCTGATTTGCTAAAAGAGAAATAACCCAAAGTCTACAAAATGTTTTTCTAAAGCCCCATTTGGGGACTATATATGTTATCTGTTGCTCTTCTTACCCCCAGGTGTAAGGAGACTATTACATAAACCTTTAACTTTGGGTCTGAAATAACTTTTTGGATTTATGTGTTTGTGCTTGTGTGTATATGAGTTTGGCTATGCCTCCTGATTTGCTAAAAGAGAAATAACCCAAAGTCTACAAAATGTTTTTCTAAAGCCCCATTTGGGGACTATATATGTTATCTGTTGCTCTTCTTACCCCCAGGTGTAAGGAGACTATTACATAAACCTTTAACTTTGGGTCTGAAATAACTTTTTGGATTTCTAAAAACCAACAAAATAGTAAATAGAAACACTTTTTTTTTTTTTTTTAAGACAGTGGCAATCCTCCTGGTGCTGTGATTACAGAGACATGTAATGCCTCGCCTGAAAATTCTACTACCAATGGAAGTGACTTAAAGTATCAGTCTTTGCTCCCCAAATTTTGGTCTAAACTCAGCTTACTTTTCCTTCATAAAAAGTTCAAATGGCCGGTTCAAATGCCTATTTACTTTTGCATAAAAAAATTAAATCTAGATGGGTATAGTGGCCCATGCCTTTAATCCCAGCACTCTGAAGGCAGAAGCAGCTTTGTGATATCAAGGTCAGCTTGGTCTACATAGTGAGTTTCAGGCCAGCTGGGACTACAGGGAGACTCTGTCTCAAAGAGACACAACATAAAAAAAAAGAGGGAGAGAGAGATGGGTCTTCCTCTGTTGCCCAGCCTGGCCTTGAACTACTAGGCTCCAGTGATCCATCCTACTGCCTCAGCTTGCTACAGACATGTGAGCCGTCATGTCTGGCAAGAAACTCAAAGTTATGATTATAAGTTTGGATTCAGAAATTGAGAAATGCAAGAAACAGTTTATAAGTAGTCTCTAAATTGGCCTAACCTGTTTTGTACGTAACTACCCAAACGGTGCAGATGAAATGACAAAAACAATACTATGAACTTTTCCCTTCTGGTAAAGAGCGCCTTCAAAATAAATTTTAAAGATTCATGTGTGTCTAGCTTGTCTTTACTTTCTATGATTGCTATAAACTGTTTCCCAATCCTTTCAGCAGCCAGTTTCTAAGTGACTCAGGCCTTCAGGGAGATGGAGCAGGATGACAAGGCAGTCGCCACATCAGTCACAGTATTGGAGGAGACAGAGTGGGCGTGGATTTGATTAAAACACCTTATATGCATGTATGAAATTCAATAAATTATTTTTTTAAAGTTAAAAAAAAGAGAGAAAAAAAACTCATAATAGTAATGGAGAATGGCATCTTCCTTTATAAAAGAGAAGCAGTGTATTTCAAGCATATGAATAATTCAGTTTCTTCAAGTCTAATGGAAATACTTACTTCTTTGAGAGCAGCTGGGATTTTTTTCTGTTTCCTCCCAGACGGGATACTATGTAAGACTGATGATAAGGCACTTGAAGGAGATTTGTGATTTCCGGGAGATCCAATCCTAGGTGACAGCTGATGATCTAAAACAGATCAGGAACTCATGGAGCCAATGGTAAGCATTCTGCATTGCAACTTAATTCAAATCAGTAAACAATGCCACACAAAACTTCTGTACTGACGGAGGAAAGAGGGTGGTATGAATGGTGGCAGAGAGGTGTGAGCTGGAGCATCTGTTTACAGAATAATGAACATTGGGGGGGTTGTGGTAGTGGTTCTAGAAGCCTGGAATGTGGTTTAGGCTCTTTAGGATGGGGAAGGATACGAAGAGACTGACTTTCCTTCCCTCTCTTTTAAAAAGACACTCTCACTCTGTAGCCCAGGCTGGCCTCATGGCAATCCTTCTGCCTCAACTTCCTGAGTACTAGGATTGCAGGTATGAGCCACCATGCTTAGCTCTAAATCATTTCCTCTGTTTCATAGTTTTGTTTTATGTGGTGGTGTTGAGGATCAAACTTAGGGATTTGGGCATGCCTGACAGGTACTTTACTACTAAGCCATGTCCTTACTACCAGACTGAATTTAGAAAAATAAGCCTGACAGTAGTCATGAAGAGGGATTTGCAGCAGGAAATTATTACAGTAAACTAAACATAATTAAGGTTGACATGGACAAATCAAAACAAGTGAAACTTTCTGAGATAAAATTGAGATTTACTGACCCAAAAAAGGTGAGTGATGATAGAATAGATTCAAAGATAAAGTTTGAATGTTTACAGTTCACACTAATGTGCCCAGATAACAAAGGTGGGAACAGAAAGTGGGAAAAGAATAGATAGATGGGTCCTAAAATAATACACAAATAACAAATTAGTGATCTATTAAAAACAAGGATACTGAAATAGCATGTCATCCAGTTTTATTTGCATAGATAATCCTACTTGCTAATAAGAAGCCAGTTTTCATGGCTACAAAGGACAATATTTTTAGAATTTAGATCCTACAGGTTTCAGAAATTTAAAGATTTCTTCCCAATATATAGACCCTAGCAGTCCACCTACCTTATTCACTTTGTCTGCAGGCAAATAATGCTTGCAATACTGAAGAGGCAGATATGAAATACCATCTTGTATGTTTAAAGAGCTGTACCTGCCAGGAGTGGTGAGAACACTTGGAAGGCTAAGACAGGATTAAGAGTTCCAGGCTAGCCTGGGTTACACAGGGAAATGCTGTCTGAAGAAAGCCAATCCAAAAGGTACACCTTTAAATGTACGGTAAAATCTCACTAAATTGATCATCCAAGGAACTCAAGGAATGAAGGTCACACCAACAAAGTGCCAGTGAGTATGGTTCCATGCAGAATTACCTTGCAGATAAAATATTTTGGGGGCTTGGAATGTAGTTCAGTGGTAGAGCACTTGTGTAAAGCTCTGGGTCTGGTCCCTAGTACCATCAATAAAAGGAAAACCTATTTCAAAAAACAAAAATTATTTGCAATGTGTACACTGCTGTGAGAAACTAGAAGTTTCAAAATGATTTGTAAAAGTTTCCTTCTAGCTGTTTTAAACACTTTGTATATTTCAACAATTAGTTTTCTTAGCAAAACCTTTTCACAAAGTAAAAGCAAATTTCAGTCCAATTTCTCTTGCAATTACCAGAGAACTTGAGTTAGGAAAGCACAACTTAAGAGACAAGCACAGCAGTCACTGCAATCATACCAATGGCAATTCTTTCAGAAGGCCCAAAACTTCTGGGGAGGAAGGGAACTTTTGGTTAAATGCTTGCTTTTATCTTACCTAATTTCTGTAGTTCTTGGAAGCAGTGCTCACATACTCTTGCCAGCTGCTTTTTCAGGTAATCTAGGCCGTACTTATTCGATGAACAGGCTTGGCACACGATCTGAAAACACATTGCAGTTATTTCATTTAGAAAAACTTCTGATTCCAAACCATAACAGGATACAGACCATTTTTCAAAACAGTTTGACAATCACTGAATCCAACCTCATGGAGTCTAGATATGTAGTGAGCTAACTCACAGGAGCACACTTGAAAAATAAAGAGGCCACAAGTAAGTACTGAGTGCTCACTTCCTAACAATGTACTTAACAGTTACTACCTGCAAGTCTTTAGAACAGTACTTAGTATGTAGTAAGTTCTGTCAGCTGTACTGACCATCAGCCTCATCAGAATCATCACTGCTACAGCAGTGACCACTTCTCTGCAACTCTACCAAGTTCTGGCTCTGTAGTAAATGCTTCTAGAATGGGTTCCTATGCACAGTTTACTAAAGAAATCATGAACTCTCATATTTGGATCCGAAATATCTTCTAAAGACTCACATATTAAAGTTACCCTACTTAGGCACTACTGAGAGGTGGTACAAGCCTTAAAGGTAGAGCCTAGGTGCAAGAAGTTAGGTCATCTGGTGGTACCCTCAAAGAGGACTTGAGGGTCATCCCCTCCTTTTTCATTCTCATCTTTTCTCTTAAGTTGATTTATTACTGGGAGTCGTGGTACATGTTTCTGATCCCAGCATGCAGGAAGATAAAGCAAAAGGATAGTGAGTTCAAGATCAGCTAGGGCTAGAGTACAGCAAGACCACGGCACAGAAAACAAAACAAAAGAGAGGAGAGCTAATTTATCTCAGCTATCTGTTATGGTAATGGAAAGCTGACAGAGCTTAAAAGTCACTGTGGATAATTTGAATATCGAAAGATCCTCCTACCAAGTACTTACTATCTACAGAAAGATGGTTTAAATAATTAGCTATAGAGTCTATATAACCATGGATTTGTTGCAGACTTTTTGGTTGAGGTTTTTGTTTGTTTGTTTCCAAGACAGGTATCACTGTGTAGTCCAAGCTGGCCTTGAACTCACCATGATTCTTCTGCCTCCTGAAGGGCTGGGATTATAGGCATGTGTCATCATGCCTGGCTTAGTTTTCATTTTTGAATGAAAGTTCACTATTACTGCCATAATAAAGTAATTGTGGGATGGAGGGTGTAGGAGGAAGATTCTCTAACAAGACTCCCTCACCCCTAAATACATAGACAAGACAACATCCATGTTTTTCACCTCTCCTGTTTTTTCCTGTTTTATTACAGTGGTTTCTGAATGGGAAATGCTTCCTCACTGTGCATAGCCTGGCAGCCGTAGAAATCACAATTGGGACAGGGGTTGTCCCCTGACCTTTCCGCAGGCCCGGCAGTGGTGTCTTCTCCAGGTCAGAGTAAATTCACTTGTACAGATCATACACATGGTGGCTCTTGTATCAGGAACCCAGATGGGAGCCTTTGATCCAAGGGGACTAACTTCCTCTTTATTTTCTGAGTCCGCCTGTGGAAGAATGACTGCTGATTACCTTGTTGCGTATTGCCTATGGCAGAGTCAAGCTTTTTAGTGGGTGGTAGGGTCTCACAGTACAGATGGAATCATTACGGAAGTGGAGGAAAAATGGGCTATTAAATGTTTTGCACTCTCAGGATCTTAAGATTAGATACATTCAAAAAATTCTGTTGTGAAATTAACTTTAAAAAATGCTATGGTACTAGGATGACAACTGATTAGTTTCTTCCTTTAACTATTTCATACTTCCTAAATTCCCTACAGTGAAAGGTGGGGCTAGATAGCTAGGTAGGACACATGCTTAGCATGATTAAGGCCCTAGGTTTGATCCCTAGCACCCCCCCCCACGTAAATAAAAATTCCCTACAATGAAGCTTATAACTACAAGTACGCACATCCTTCCTCCAGCTCATCTCTGAAACATAGGTTGCTTTTCTAAACTCCTGTGAATCAATTCCTTGCTGTTAAAAGAAAAAACTGAAATCAAGCACTGAAAAAGGAAAGAAGGAAAACACAATACCTCATCAAGACTCCTGCTAGGGCAGAAGGTAATTTTTTTCTTGGCATACTCTTCTATTGACCTGGATATGGCCTCCAGCCATTCATCCCTTTCTGTGGCAGAACTGTTGGGGGCAGAAGGCTCCATCAACCAGATGTCAGCTTAGACTCTTTGTCTTTTTCTTTTCTTCTTTTCCTTCTCCCATAGCAACCAATCCCACCAACCTCCAACACCGCCAGTCCAAAGTAGTGACTCTGAGGCATATATACCCATGGCATTTTAGCAAAACATGTCTTTTTGCTTTCTAAAAGTATTACTTTACATTAAACAGCTTCTGGAGTCTCCTAAACATCGAAGAATTTTTGCTAACTAGGGTATTTATTCCAACTATATTTATATAACCAAGGTGTTTCCAAATATATATCCTAGAATTTAAAAAAAAATAGAGTTATGTTTCAAGTACCACTTTATAATATAGAATCCTAAATACCTTTAGGGTATTAAATATTCCTACAAATGCCTAAAGTCAGGCATAGGTGGCATACAATCATAATCTCTGCATTTGGAAAAGCTGAGGCAGGAAGGTGGCAAGTTTGAAACCACCCTGGGGAAAATTCTGTCTCAAACACCAAAGTTTTAGAAAAGCCAGTGAGGTGAAGAAAACCCATTTTTATAGCCATAAACCAGATGCTAAAGGAGTAAATAAAGGAAATTACCCATGGAGGTTGTGAGGGCTCATCTACTATTTAGCCCACCAAGTTTTCTGTTCTTATCCCTTGCTCAACAGAAGCTGTATTTAACCTAACTCTAGCATGAATGGGGCCAAAGGGCATTCTTGTTCTGAATGCCAGTAACCATGTCTCTCCCCCAAAACTCTGTGGTTAACTCTCAGTCATCACTGATGTCAGGACAGTTATAAAGTCATTTAAAAATGTTTTGCATATTTAAAGCTTCCAGGCATATTTTGGGTAAATATAAATACATATGTAATTCTTTACATATGTAAAGACTGTAACAATAAGCATAAAACTCTATTCAGGGCTGGAGAGATGGCTAGCAATTAAGAGCATGTATGTACTGCTCTTCCAGAGGAGCCAAATTCAGTTCTCAGCACCCATATCAGGCAGCTCACAGATTCCTGTGACTCCAGCTCCATGGGGATCCAAAGCCTCTGACCTCCATGGGAATGTACAAAGATACACATACATAATCCAAAAGGAAATAAAATCCATAGTAATGGGAAAGGAAACATGTAAGAAAATATCTGTATATTTTGGAGAGGCATACTCAAGTATGTAAAATGACCTGGTAGGGGGAGGGTTTTTCCTTAAAAAAATTTTTTTATTCTATATATTTATGTGTATGAGTGTTTTGCCTGCCTGTATGCAAGTGCACCCGTGCATGCAATGCCTGAGGGGCCAGAAGAGGATGACAGGTTCCCTGGAACTAGAGTTACAGGTGGTTGTTAGCCACCACATGGATGCTGGGAACCAAAACTGGGTCTTCTATATCTAATGGTCTTAACCATTGAGCCATCTATCCAGTCCCAGGAATTCTTTTTAAAATACTTTAGAAAATTGTAAAACAAACTGGGAGTTGTGGTGTACACCTTTAATCCCAGTACTCAGGAGACAATGGCAGGTGGATCTCTGTGAGTTGGATGCCAATGCAGTCTCCAGGCCAGTCAGGGTTACATAGCGAGACCCTGCTCCCTGCCCCCTTCCCCCCCAAAAAGAGAGAAAAAAACCTGTAAGACAAGAAAATTGGTGATAATGCCCTGATGGTTTCTTCAGTTCATTCTATTATTCACTCTAATTTAAAGTATAAACGATTCCATCAGAAAGGAACAAAATAAAAAGAAACAAAATTCTGTTTTAAATTATGATCCATGAAGGCATAGGTTACTGCTGCTTTGTTTTGTTTTTGTTTTCCCTCTTGCAGGGCTGGGGCTCAAACCTAGGGCCTCAGGCATCCTAGGCAAGTCTTATACCAATGAACTGCTTCAGCCCCAGTTCCCTTGTTCTTGTATTTTGAAGAGCCCAGACAGGGTCACGAAGACGCTACCGAAGAGATGGTTCAATGGTTAAGAGCACTGGCTGCTCTTGAAAAGGACCCAGGCTCAGTTCCCAGCATCCACATGGTGGTTAACAACCATCTGTAACTCCAGTTCCAGGGGATCTGACGCCATCTTCTGGCCTCGGTGGGCACTGCATGCATGTAGTACAATTACATGCATGCAAAACACTCATAAAATAAACATTTTCAGTAATGTATTTCCCTGCTAAATATTATTTAGAATATTTACTCATATTGATATAAAAAGGTAGCTATGTGCTTACAAATAATATTTTAAAATATATTTCCCAAATTTTCATTATGTACAAAGAACAAAACAAGAGATAACCCTTTTCTCTCTAAACCAAACAAAATCTGTTACCTCTACTGTTCTAGCATTACTGCCAATGCTAGCTGCTAATTAAGTTATTACATGTCAGCCAATGACAGTAAATGCTTCCTAAACACTGTCATACTTCATCTTCAAAGCTGCCCCCTGGCATATACATTCAATCTACTGCCATACACTCCATTACCAGGCATCATCACCATTTGCAGAAAGGAAACTGGAATAGCAATGCCAGTTTACAGACTACAGGCTGCTAAGTAATGAGCTGATAAGAGACCGAATGTAGTGAAGGGTTGGGCCCTGCACCACCAGGTCACTACCATCTGGTTTGTGTTCTCTGAAGAACTATACAGTAAGAGCACACACTTGGGCTTCTAGGCAAACATTCATGAACTATTATTGGCTCTCCTTCTATCCCCCACTTTTTACTAGAAGTAACTGAAAGTAGAGAGGCAGATGGCTAATTTGAGAATTGCTGTTAGATTTTTCTGGAGCCCTGGGAGCATGTGGAATGTTATTTGACTGTGGAAATCATGTCACATATGCTGTTCTTTTGTTTAATCATTCCTGGCTCTCTCTTGTGTGGGGTTCTGCCAAGACAATGTTTACCAGCTCTTGATAACACATTTTTCACAGATCACACACATTTGCTTGCAACATCTAGTGGAAACATTTTAGTCCCCCTTTTGTAACACAATTAGCAGACGAATCCACGTCTTCCTTCAACTGAAAACCTCATATATATATATATGCAAAATACCATTTTCCCCTTGATTGGTATGAATTACTGAAAGAAAAGTCATCTAATTGAAGGGAATTCTGGTATATCAGATCTTGCCACACCACTATTTGGGCTGATTGTGGGATGCTACTCTGACACATGCCTGTGAACATTTACTGGGTGATTACTAAGGGTTAGGGACTAAGCTGAGAACCAGGCACACAAAATACACTTCAGTTACAAGGGTTCATACCTGATACAGCACATAACACATGTATTTAAGGAGGGAACTGTCTTGTTTAGGTAGCAGAGCAAGCTTGCAGAGGTGCTGACAGGAACTGTTACAGGAGTCACTAAGGAACTGCATGCAGTCTCTCTGTACCCTCATTCAGTCTCATGGTTTTGGTCATCCTCAAGATGATGACATCCATGTGTAAACTTCAGCCCAAGCTTCCTTCTGACACTGACCTACTCTGATGGCTCCATGTTGACTTTCCACATGTTCAACATGCATATCAACCCCTGACTTCTCCCCAAACTGCTCTCTGGGTGCGCCCTATCACACAGAATGGCATTAACACCCCATATACTGTATGGACTGTGGACACCTGATGAATAACCCTTTCTTTCACTCCCTGTGTTCAATTAATCACCTCCTCCCTGGGTATAGTCCACACAGGAGTAAGATTCTCTTAGCACATTATTCTCTGGTATAAACCATTAGGTGGCTTTCCAGAAATTATTATTCTAAAGATCAAAGCTCAGAAGGTGGTTCTGTATACTCTCGCCTGTCCTGCTAAGCTTCTCTTGGGTCACTCTCCTCATCACTTTCTAGCTCATGCCACATTGCCCCTTCAGTTCTTTGAATATGCATGTCCCTCAGGACCTTTGTAGTCATTGTTCCTATTGACCACAAGGCTCTTCCTTCCTTTTTGCCTAGTTATCAGTGCCTGCTTACCCTTCCTAAGTCAGTGTACACTGCAAGCCTTTAAGGACTATTTTTGTCCTTTCTCCCTTACCTCTACCTCCCTTAACAGCCTAATAAGAATTGGTACTTTTCCTGTATATTCCTTAATTACAATAATACTTAATCAGGTTAATAGCTGCCAGGTATATGTCTACCTTAATGAAATGTAAGTTTAGTGATGGAAAGGCACTTTGATGCCTAGCACAATGCCTGGACAAGGGTTATATTACTTTCTGAATAAAGAGAGGCATTCCAGGTAGAGCAACTAGGTAGGAAAGGCAGAAAGATGTGGAATAGGCTAGCATGCATGTGTTCATAGCTTGAAGCCAGGCAATGACTTCTCTCTAGCTATCAAAGTCCTAGATGGCAGCTTCTATTAAAGGAAGGCTGCTTAATTTACACTGAAATATGTTGGTTAGCACAGCCACCTTCATCTATTTCCTGAATAACTCACTGCAGCTTCAACATCAGCACTTACTGCTTTACTGCATAAGCTTGCACTCATACATTATGGAGATATACCATAAACCTCATGAACCAAGCTCTACTGCAGTGGTGTTTTTACCTCTCTTGACTTTCAGAGAAGTGAAGAGAAAAGGGTCTTATTCTGGATTAGACTTTGGCTGAAGATAATGCTGTGACTGGCTTGATTTTCTATCCAGACCACTTAAACTTTCCCTATACCAACAGTAAGTCTGCTTCTCATTCATGTATTCTCTGCAATAGCACGTATAATTGCCTTCCAGAACTTTTCCTTTCCATTCACAGCTTGGCCAACTGGCTCAAGAGGCCTAATTTTCAGCCTGTCTAGGCTTTTGACATGCCTTCCTGATTAATCTTGATCACTTCTAGCTTTTGATTTAAATCAAGAGATGCATAGCTCTTCCTTTTACTTGAACACTTACAAGCCAGTGTAGGGTTTTTAATTGGTTCGATTTTATTATTAAGAAAAAAGGGAGGATACGAGAAAGGGATAAATGAGAGGAAATAGCCAGTTTGAAGTCAGAAAAACAAATATTTACCAATTAAGTTCACTATTATACACTATATCATGCTCACAGTGCATGATACCTACCTCATAAGTTACAAACCTTAAATGATATATGAAATGTTTCTAGTAAGAGATAAAGTACTAATTGTTTTTAAACACATTGTATTCTACTATAAAAGTATTAGAAATACTGTAAAAAATCATCAGTATAGTACTTTTCAGCATTATTACTTTATCTAGAGGAACATTTTTATGATCTGTCATTTACTTGCATAGAATCAAGAGTACACTTTGAGAAATAAGTTTTGGGGGGGAGGACATGAAAAATCTATCAGTTAACATAAATATTGAAAAAAAAATTAGAGCTATCTGAGCCTACTATTCTGGCAAAATGTCATTTTAATGTGTGTGTGCACATAAACTTACCTGGCTGAGAGGATGAAAGAACGTTCCACACTTTCAATCTTTAATTCATTCTGATACGCCTCCTGGGTGGGTTTTCTGACCTGGAGGAAGTTACACCTATTTGAGCAAATATCCTGCTGGAAATAGTACCTGTAAGCAGTAGCTGGGGTCGCCCAGAGCCCCTGGCTACTGATGTCCAAACAGTTTCCTCACTCAACTTTACCTACTACCATTCTCTCTCATCTACTCTATGTTCCAGATGAATTTAAATACCCACATGCAGGCCCAATGGTCCCATCTCCCCACCTTAGCTCAAAACATTCACTCCACCCAGAATGCCTTTTCCCAACATCTCAGCATGCCGACTTTAATTTATACCTTGTTTCCTAGCTGTCTATCAAAAGCTGTATGACAATATTTCCACTATGTCCATCAAAAGATATGTGTTATTTGTTTTCTGAACTCTTAAAAACTATTTTTTGTTGTTGTTATCAGCTATAATCCTTACACTGGGGAGGCTAGACAGGAAAACCTTAAAATTAAGGCCAGCTTGGGCTATGCAATAAGGTTGTCTCAAAAAACCCCAAAACATTTGAATACAGTGATTCACACCAGTAATCTCAGCACTCAAAAAGCTAAGACAGGAGTATCACATTGACTGCCAGGTCAGCTTGGGATACAGGGGGAAACTGTCTCAAAAAAACAAAACAAACAACAACAACAACAAAAACACAAAAGCCAGGCATGGTTGCTCACATCTGTGATTCCACCACTTGTGAGATTGAGGAAGAAGAGATCATGAGCTCATGGTCAGCCTTGGCTACATAGTCCAGCCTGGGAAATGAAACAAAAACATAAACCCAAGACAAGCTTTATGAGATAACAGCTTTGACTTACCACAGCCTCCAGTGTAGCTCGAATTAAAGGCATGTTCCACCCACCTCCCATCTGTCTTTGGCTCTGAACACCAATTTTTTTTTTTTTTTAAAGACAGGGTCTCAAGTAGCTCAGGCTGGCCTTGAACTCACTATATGGTTGAAAAGGTATCTGAACTCCTCATCTTCTTGCTTCTACCTCCCAAGGGGTGTGACTGTAGGTATGTGCTACCACACTCATCTCTGAAATTTTTTAACTGTGCCTTTACAGTGATATAGATATTATGAGTAGTGTATATCTTTCCAAAGAATTAGTTAAGTCTTGGGGTGCCGGGAGGTTTGGGAAGAGGCAGAGAGAAAAAGAATCATCTTTCAATTCATCCTCATAATTTACTATTACTATTGTTCTCTATAGCAATTCTCAGCAACTGTTCCTTGAGTAAATCAATGCATGAACAAATGACATGAATAAACAAACATAAGCAGCAGCACCAGAAACAGAAGCATTAGTGATGTGAGGAAGGTTATCTTAGGGATTCTTCTCAGCATATATAAATATGCTGGGTTAAAAAAAATTCTAATAGGCACACTGACCTTCATTCCAGCCAACGAGAGCATGTTGTTCAGTTTGTACATCCCAGACTGCATGGGTGTTGTATACAGCAGGGCATCATTAAACTGAAAGTAGAAATATATCACATGACCACTTATAGAAACTAGTTTCGGCGACAAAGGTATCAATAAGAAGAAAAAAGGAAAAATATTACCTCTCCATTAGAAAATTTCTAAAGAAATGTGCTTCATTTCCAAGTCTTACTAGAGATTTAATGTTTTATGGATTCTAAGTCTCATTAAAGTATTATAATCTGGCTGAATAAATAGTTGATTAAAACAATTCTTCTAAATTTTAAAAGAAATAACTATATCCTAGAAGAAAAATTTCTGATCCATCATCATAACAGATCTCATTGTCTATGCTTGAATGTAAATAAACAATATGGCCAGTGTGCTGGATAGCTTTAGTGCCAACTTGACACACCTGGGTTGAGGGAGCCTCAACTGGGGAATTGCCTTCATCGGACTGGCCTGTGGCCATGTCTACGGGGCACCTTCTTGACCGTTAGTGATGTGGAAGGGCCCAGCCCACTGTGGATACTGCCACCCCTGGGCAGGTGGGCCTGTGTTGCATAAGAAAGGAGGCTGAGCAAGGACCAGGGGAGCAAGCCAGTAAGCAGTGTTCCTCCATGGTCTGTGCTCCAGCTCCTGCCTCTAGGTTCCTGCCCTGAGTTCCTACCTTGGGCTTCCTGACGAACTGTAACCTGGGAGATGTAAGCCAAATAAACCTTTTCCTCCCCAAGTTGGTTTTGGTCAGAGTGTTTTGTCACAGCATGAAGAAACAAACTAGGACAGAAATTGATACCGGAGAATGGGGTATTGCTGTGACAGACTTGACCCAGTTGTTCTGGGGAGGACTGTGGAAGTGTCTGGAACTTTGGGCTGGAAAAGCCATTGAGTGCTCAAGACTTTGTTGCTATGGAGCTTGGAACAGTTCTGCTGAAAAGAGTTGTAGGCAATGGAGGCCTGGCTTGTGAAGCTTCAAAGAGAAGTAGAGACTATCAGGGCTGTTAGTGTGATATTTTGAATTTGAGAATCTGTGGGTTCTAGTTGGCTGGGGCTGAAGAACCAGCTGGGATTACGAAGAGACCAGAACCTGAAGTAAAACTTTTGCTTTACTGGGACAATTGATACTGGTTAGCTGGGGCTGAAAAATCAGCTGTAAGTAACAAGAGACCTGCATCACTGTGGTGAAATCTTCTGGGAGGTATTTCCTCAGTTAGCACACGGAGGGGACCCAAGCCTCTATCTCAAGCTGGAAGCAGGACTTGGTAATGTGTAAGAGTCTCCTGCATGGTTCTGGTGTTGAAAGGGTAAAGGGGTCACAGAGAGCAGCTGAAGCTTGGCACTCTGAGAGGCCAGAAAAGGCCATAGTGAAAGTGCAGCTTCAGTTGCAGTGAAGACCCCAGGACTGAAGGGGTCATGGAGAGAATCTGAGGCTTTGCACCCCGAGAGGCAAGAAGAGGCCATTGGTAAAGGTGTAGCCTCAGTTTCAGTGGAGACCCCGGCTTTGTGGAGATGCCAGAACCATGGGACAACTACCCATGGACAGCAGTAGGTGTGGAATGGAACTGGCCTGGGTCTGCAAGATGAGCTGTATATGCTATGGACAGCAGAATCAAGAGAAGTGGAGCTGCCAGAACCCTTTGGAGTACAGAAGATTGTGAGTGAATCCCAGGTGTCCAGTCTTGAGCTACTTTGCTGGACTTTGGTTTTGCTTAGGTATGCCTAATTCTTCCCTTTGAAATAAGACTACTTGTTTTGGATTTTACAGAAGCCCACCCACAGTTAGGAACTAGAAGCTGTTATACTAAGTGAGTTAACACAATCTCAGAAAAAAAATCGACATATGTTCTCCCTCATATGTGGATCCTAGGATCAGACTTTGATA
>NW_008337073.1:4203874-4234268 GCF_000622305.1 Nannospalax galili | reverse complement strand
GTGTGTGTGTATGTGTATGTGCCCGTGTCATGGCCCACGTGTGGAGTTAGAGGACAACTTGTGAGAGCTGATTCTCTTCTTCTACCACATGGGTCCTGGGGATAGAACTCAGGTCATCAGGCATGGTAGCAGGTATCTTTACTGCTGAGTCATCCTGCTGTTGGAACCTCATTTAATTTTATGTCTTATAGAGTTTATAATGAGTAAAAGATTATATAAGGGTAATAATTCATCTGTAAACCTAGAAATGTACAGCCAATTTTGAAAGAGATGTACCCTAGCTCAGAAAAATGTTATTGAATAGGTTAATGCTGTTGTAATGAAATGCTTCTTTTAATTAAAAAAAAAAAGAGAGACTATGGGGCTTTTAAGTGTTTGGATTTTTTAAGGACTGTGGGGTTTTTAAGGTTGTGCTGTCTTATGTTGTGATATTAATGTTAACATCATATCTCGGGGACAAGAATTGCAAAGCTTATGGTTTAATAGTGATGTGTTTGTGTGTCAAGTTGACAAGGGGTCAATTGTGCTGGATAGCTTTAGTGTCAACTTGACACACCTGGGTTGAGGGAGCCTCAATTGGGGAACTGCCTTCATTAGACTGGCCTGTGGCCATGTCCATGGGGCACCTTCTCGATTGTTGAGTGATGTGGGAGGGCCCAGCCCACTGTGGGTGGTGCCACCCCTGGGCAGGTGGCCCTGTGTTGCATCAGGGGCCAGGGGAGCAAGCCAGTAAGCAGTGTTCCTCCATGGCCTGTGCTCCAGCTCCTGCCTCCAGGTTCCTGCCCTGAGTTCCTACCTTGGGCTCCCTGATGAACTGTACCTGGGAGATGTAAGCCGAATAAACCTTTTCCTCCCCAACTTGGTATTGGTCAGAATATTTTGTTACAGCAATGAAGAAACAGACTAGGACAGCCAGGCAAAAAAAAGTCACTGAGATCATACTGAATACACTAAGCTCATCTGTCATAAATGCCTCCTTTCACTGAGCAATGACCTGGATAGATCAAACCACACAGTCTCTTACCAGGAAAAACATTCGGGGTTGCATGACTTTCCGAGACAGCTTCATCAGAGTTCCTTCTTTGAGAAAAACCTAATTCATCCAAGCAAACACCAGTTAGTCCTACCATCACCACACAAGGAAAATGTGCTGGATAGCTTTGGTGTCAACTTGACAACCTGGGTTGAGGGAGCCTCAGTTGGGGAATTGCCTTCATTGGACTGGCCTGTGGCCATGTCTGTGGGGCATCTTCTTGATTGATGAGTGATGTAGGAGGGCCCAGCCCACTGTGGGTAGTGTCATACCTGGGCAGGTGGGCCTGTGTTTCATAAAAAAAAGGCTGAGCAGGGGCCAGGGGAGCAAGCTAGTAAGCAGTGCTCCTCCATGGCCTGTGCTCCAGCTCCTGCTTCCGGGTTCCTGCCCTGAGTTGCTACCCTGGGCTCCCTGATGAACTGTGACCCAGGAGATGTAAGATAAAATAAACCCTTTCCTCCCCAAGTTGGTATTGGTCAGAGTATTTTGTCACAGCAATAGAGAAACAAACTAGGACAACATAGAATTTCTTTTTCAGCATTCTTCTCCCAGAACTCTTTTTGTGAGAGCCAAGAAGACTCTTTGTGACTTTTTTATAGTCATGGCTTCTTTTTAAGCTTACAAGCCATTTAGAAATCAGACACCCACGCCCAAAAGATTAAAAAGGAGCTGGGGATTTGCTCAGCTGGTAGAGTGCTTGATTGGCACACACAAAGACCTGGGTTTGATCCTCGGCATCTCAAAAGCCAGGTATGTGGTGATGTGCCTTCCTGTAATTGCAGTGCTCAAGAGATGGAGGCAGTGAGATCAGAAGTTCAAGGCTAGCCTGGGTTACTTGAAACCCTGTCTTGTAAAAGGGGGCTGGTGAGATGGCTTGGCAAATAAAGGCACTTGCTGCAAAGCCCCATAACCTCAGTTTGGTCCCTGGGACCCACTAGGTACAAGGAGGGAACTGACTCCAGGAAGCTGTCCTCTGACCTCCACACACATGTCATCGTAATCATATGCTGATACACATACATATACATGACATAAGTAAATACAATTTGTTTTCAACATTAAAAATGATAAGAGGGATGAAAACAAAAAATTATGAAGAAAAAAATTGGGCAAGCAAGTAGTTTCATAAATCTAGTATCATCCCCAGGGATACTATGTGAACAGACATGTGTACCTGATCCTGAGACACATCTAACATCCTGACAGTCACACTGCAATTTTCCTGAATTCATTCACCACTTCTGTGCTCTGTGAGGAGCATCAAAATACCATTTTTCTCTTTCGATTCTAATCATCTCTTACATTAAAGATTTTAAATGAAATTTCCTTCAGAGCTGTGTGAGGTCAGTTAGTATTACAGAATAAAACGACCCTATTACACCCTTTTATTGGAACTCCATGGGTCCTCTGCCTTCTCCTAATTGAATTAGACTTACATCATGTTTTGAATGGATAGAAAGATCCATATTAGGTCAATGAAGAGTAACATAACCTATTTCAAAATTAAAATAAAAAGTAGTTACAGATGGGGCCCAAATGCATTGTACTAAACCTGTTAAAAGGCAGTCTGAAACACTTACCCGTCCAGGTTGCACAATTTCATGGTGTCCACTTAAGCTGTATTGAATTTGCATAAGCTTCTGAAAGTTGTCCTACAGAAAGACAGTGCAGAGCATGTGACGGACAGCCTTCCAGGTTTCACAGTGTGCTAGCCACTGGTATCAAGATACTTACCCCTTGCTTCATGGTGTCATTGGCATGGTTAGCTACCTCTATAACAATAGCCAGGGCATCTAAAACAGGGAATAGAAAGGGAATTTGGTCATTACCACTGAAACAAATCATTTCCAACATAAAGCAAAATTCTAGATGACAAAACACTGCACAGCAGCCAAACTCGGGGGGAGAGGGGAGCTTGGGTGGCTGTATATAAGCAGAATTATAGGCAGTAAGACTCAGTGGAGGTATAAGCAAGGAAAATTGGACAAAAAACAATACTTATGAGCAAAATGGAGCCACAGAAAGACTCTAAATTTAGAGACCATAGATTAGATTTACCAATAGCACAGATGTCAGGGTTGTTTTGTGCTGAGGTGGGATTATTCTGCTGAGGGTTTATAAGCATAAGAACATTATTTTACCTGAAGCTAAGGTCTTCCCTAGTTTAAACTGTCTTGGGGAAGAAGGCTCATGAGGGAAAATGATTCTGATATAGCCAACAGGAAATTATGAGAAATAATTATTTAAGAGTCAGGGGCTGGGGGTGTGGCTTGATGATACAGCATGTACTTATTAGAATGCTTGAGGCCCTGGTTCAATTCTTAGTCCCAATAAACCAAAACATCCAAAAACCAAAAAAGCAAAACAAAACCATAAGAGGGCCAGAACTCAGCCTTCCTCTCTTAGTCTGATTTGGTGAGATATAAATTAAGAATGAGAGAATTGTGAGGCCCTGGGTTTCGGCCCCAGTAGGGAAAGAGGGAAGGGAAAGAAAAGAGAAACACCATAAGGAAGCACACCAGACCTTAGCATGGAAATTACTAACATCACTTTGTAAGCTGGGTTATTTAGCTTTATGGGACAAATTTTGTTTTATAATTTGTAATAGCCCTTTGCCTTTCACAAGTGTTTCTAAAAGCTCTAGCCACATCATCTTTGTAATTAGATATAAAGGAAAAGTCTTTTTTTTTCCTTTTTGAATTTGTGACCTGAGGGATGCAAAGGGAGGTAAGGGGTGGGAAGAGGCCAAGGGCTACTGGGGACTACTGGGAGGAACTGGGTTGGATGGGATGCAAAGGATCAGGAAGCAGTAGGGATTCTGGGCCTAGAGGTCAGTCCAGGAGTCTGCAGTTCCAAGACAAGAAATGGGCCAGTACCCAGGCTAGGAAGGGAGCTGGGATGAGGAATGAGCCTGGGGGAGTCAAGGTGCAGCAGGCCATGGGACCCACCCAGGAAAGATGCTAGCACCAGGAAGTGGGTGGCTGAGCCGCCCAGGGAAGCAAAGATAAGTGGTGGGTGAGACCAGGCCCAGAGGGCTTCTGGGAACTACTGGGAGGAACTGGGTTGGTCTGGATGCAAAAGATCAGGAAGCAGTGGTGGCTCTGGGCCAAGAGGTTAGCCACTAGAAGACTACAAGTTTGAATTAAGCTTATACTACATTGTGAAATCTTGTCTCTAAGAAAGGGGTGGTAGTAGTGGTGAGGGGTGGAAAGGTTCCACCTTTAAATAGTCCCAAAATATTGGCTGTTCTACATTTTATGCTTTTATGGGTTTGTTTATAGACAAGGTATCACTCTGTAGCTCAGCATGGTCTAGAACTTACTATAGAACCTAGGCTGGCCTCAAATTCTTGGCAACTTTCCTGTCTCAGCCTCCCAAGTACTGGGATTACAAATATATGTGACCATGCCTGGCTTAAGCTTTATCCTTGACTTGTATAGTTTAGTCACTTGATGGACTCAGATTTTCACGCTTGAAAGGATTCTACAAATCATCTGGTTCAATTGCTGGTTTTGAAAAATGAAGAAATGGACATCTACAGAATTTGAATACACCACAGTGGAGTGTTCGAGCACACAAGGGAGAAGCTTCCTGATCAGTCCAGGCCACTCTCAGGAGGCTGGTCCTTATGAAGGGTGACTCATGGCTCTGCAATCTCTCCTGCCTCCAGCAGTACACACCTTTAATCCCAGCACTCTGAAGGCAGAGACAGGTGCATCTCTGTGAGATCAAGGCCAGCCTGGTCTACATAGTGAGTTCCAGGTCAGCTGGGGTTGCAGGGAGACCTTGTCTCAAAGAAAAAGAACAAATATTTTTACTATAAAAACAATTTTTATACATTAGTTTTGTTCTCAGCATATTTTTACTTTTCAGGACTAAGTAAATATAACATAAAAGATTCTGTAACATAGAAAAATGCAAAAACTAATTACCTTGAGTGTCTCTAAAATCTCCAGAGTTTTCTAAGAGATTCTTTAAATAATCTAGAAAACAAATTATAGTATTTAGAACATGAAGCAATGACTTCCTTCAAATACTCATGTTTTTATTCAATACTTCATTTTTATTTTTAGTCCAACTTTTACTTCCTAGAATATGAAAGAACAAAGCCTAGAGATCAACTTCAAAGCAGGAGACAGAAACAGCTGCAATGTTCAGAGAGGTAAGATAAGAATCAAAAGGGCTTAATGTTACACACCTGTAATCTCAGCACTAAAGGGGTCGGGGCAGGAGGATCCAGTGTTTGAAGCCAGCCTGAATTACACAGTGAAACCTTGCCTTAAAACCATAAAAAGAAAAAGAGAAGGAATCATATTGTGACTAAGTAAAGCTCTTACCCGTCACCCAACTTCTTTGTGCCAGAACCAGGAACAGAGAGTCCAGCTCTCTAAATGCCTAATTTAATGTTTAGCCTAACATACGTGAAATACCTTAATCTCAAGATCTAATGCAAAATCCTAAGATTTGGGCATTTATTAATGCCTAAGATTTAAGGCATTAATAGACTGAAGGCCCAAGAGACAGATTTTTCAATTTAAGCATCTACCAATATTCAGAATACCAGGATAACAACTTTATGTGTTCTAAATTTGTAGTTTCCAAATAGGGGTAAATTTGCCCTTAGAGGACATTTAGCAATGTCTAGAGACATTTTTGGTTGTCATAACTAAAGGCAATGGATGCTACCAGCATCTGATGACTAGGTTAGGGATGTTGCTAAACATCCTATGATACAGTCGCATAACAAATGATGCCAAAATGTCAATGTGGCTAAGGCTGAGGAATCCTAAACTAGATGAAGATGGTCTGTTAATAAACAATGTGATTCTTACAATATGGAAAAAGGTATGTTTAACAAATCTTTAACCCAAGGAATGTCACAGGCATTCAGGCATCATTTACTTCTCTGTTGAGGAATGCTAAATGTCCCCTATTATCTGGACTCTGAGCCAAACAAATCTCCTCCTACCCCAGCCACCTTGTTTTTAATAAACTATATTTTTAGTGATTGAAAGTGACAATGACAGTAAGTTAAAAAGGGAAAAAAAATACAGATGTTCTGAGTGTGTGTGTGTGTGTGTGTGTGTGTGTGTGTGTGTTTTGCTGGGGATGGAACCAGGACCCAGGATCTGGGTCTACCACTGAATTATACCCGCAGCCCTCAAATGATATTTTTCAAGGCTTTTCTTAAATTGTTCCTCTCTTATAAAACTTTTCATTTGAAAGAACTGTTTTCTCCTTGAACAGGATATTACATGACAGTTACTCCATGACTTCTGTCATTTGCAGGTCTCTCTTTCTCTTTGCCTCCCTGCCTCCCTCCCTCCCCTCTCTTCCTCCCTCCTCCTCTCTCTCAACAAGTTCTTAGCCAAGGGCTTTGCACACAGGAGACAGTGAATATGTAATGAAATTTAGAATTTTTTTCTTAAGTTGGAGACAGGACCCAGGTTCTTACATGTATGGAGCTACTCTTTGGAATTCCAACTTTAGTTTAGAGGCAGGATTATGTCTTAGTTTTGGTAAAAGGTAAAGGCTAAAATCAATTCTAATGGCAGTAGGAGTGCAGAAAATGAGAAAAAAGTCATATTTGAAAAATGAATATATTATTAGTCCCAAACTCTATTTAGCAGTATCAGGGAACAGATAATATTTCAGTCTGTAGATTTATGATGCCATGATAACTGACACATAGGGAAACTTGATATCAGTGCCAGTTTTCTAGTGCACTGATACATACACATCCTCCTGCTGAAACTTCTTGTCTCTAAGACAGTGATCTAACATCCCATGTGAGTCTGGACATGCATGTTATAAATAGCACTGGCCCTCAACTTGGTGAGGTGTGTATATCACCAAATCAAGTGTCCCTGAAGCATGACAAAGGTTCCATCTTACCAGGGAAGGTCACTAGAAATTTAGATTTTAGAGTAATCTGAACACACAGGTTGGAGGGCCAAATATGTAAGAAAAAAAATTGCTTAAACACTATGCTTAGCCTTCCCAAGATTAAAAAAAAAAAGTTTATTAAGCCACCTGTGGTAGATCACATCTATAGCTCTAGAACTTTAAGGGGCTGAGGCAGTAAACTGCCTGAAGCCTGAAGACAGCTTGAACTACATAGTGAGTTTCAGGCCAGCCTGGAATAGAGAGGGAGACCCCAAAACAAAACAAGTCTTTCTCACTTTGACTCCACTCAGAATGCATTCTATATATAAGCCATGTTATGGCTAAAACCACCAGGATTGAGGTCCCACATAGTCGTCATGCCTATGATCTGAGTACTTGAGAGGCTGAAGTGAAAGAATGGTAAATTCAAGGCTAGTCTGGGCTATTGTGAGCCCTTGTCTCAAAAAACAAAGCAAGTGTTAGTGTTGAAACAAACTTTACCCTTCTTTTTAAAACATTTATTTATTGTGTGTATGGCAGGCAGTGGGGGGTGGGGTGGTTGTTCCTGCATGCATGGTGCTCATGTGGAAGTCAGAGGACAACTTAAGGGGAGCTGGTTTTCTCCTTCCACCATGTGGGTTTGGGATTAAACTACAGTAGTCAGGCTTGGAAACAAGAACTTTCACTCCTTGAGCCATCTCACTAGCCCAAACTTCCTGGTCTTAATAGGTACTTCTAATGCTCAAGTGATTTTCATCAAGCTTTTAGTTGCCTGAAGAATCTGGACAGGAAAGCAGATTTCCTTAAATATGAGACTCATGACAAGGTCTTGTTTTCAATTCTTGTTCCTCTACAAAAGTATATTATACAAATACAGACATTTCTTTACCAAGAAAAGCTACTAGAAGATGTGCATATTATGAAACCTTGACCTAGAATCGTTTTCCTGAGCCTGATAAGCTTCTAAATTGCATTTTTGGTCTGTTTGGACGGTTTGGTTTTGGCTTGTGGTCAGATTAGGTTGCTAGCCTATAAACGGGAGCTCTTAGGAACATGGTTTGAATACATTTGTTGAGCAGAAAATGCAAAAGAAGTTGCAACACCATTACCAATTAAGGAAGAAATGGAGTAAGCTCAGCCTTCTGCCACATTTTTAAAAGGTGCTAATGGTCTCTACAATTCAACTTTATGACTTAGCTGTCTACCCACCCATCCACAGATACATGCCTCTAGGGCATGTTGATACAAAATATCCTCTTAACAACCTTTACCTTTTCAAAGAGGACAGGACAAACAGTTATGAATCAGCAGATCTTGGCTGCAGCATGAGGATGACTGATGAGCCTCTGAGTTAGGTGAGAAACCACCTCTTGCCAGGGACTAGCCATACCCAAGGTGAAACCAGGAAAGGAAGCCAGAGAGACATGCCTGCATACTTTTGGAAATTAGTTACCACCTACCATTTAGGACCTAGCCCTAGAGAAGTGTTCAGAGTAATAATGGGGGAAACTCACTTCAGTTTACCAGGTTAGATTTGTAGTATCATGATTTTCCTACCTCTGCATAGACAAATTATTATTTAAAGAGCAGTTAATATTTTATGTCTCAAAAGGCAATGAGATTATTATATTTTTTTCCTGTCTTTCTGAGACAGGGTCTCACTATGCTGCTCTTGGCTGGCACAGAATTTGTTATGTAGACCAAGCTGAGCTCAAACTCACAGAGATCTGCCCACCTAGTACACTGCCCCTCCACCCCAGTCCCCTGGAATTAAAGGCACATGCTACCATGCCCAGCTAGATTTTTTTTTTTAATCAAAGAAAGAAAAGAACCAGGGGTGGTGGCACATGCCTATGATCTCAGAACTTGGGAGGTGAAGGCATGAGGATCAGGAGTTCAACATTTTGTGTCAAAAGAAAAAAAAAGGCAGATAGAAAAAGATGGTGTATGGAAGCCATAAATGCACTCTTAGACCACCAGGTGGCATCATGGACTAACAGAAGTTAATTAACTCCTGCTTCATGTCCTTTAATGGGAGTAACACAGATTCAGTTGAAGCTCACCATGTGCAACTCTTAGGGATATGCAAGTTACCTTCCTATTCATATAAGGTCCAGGATAAAGGATGGAGCCCCTAAACTACTACATCTTAGCGTTCTAAAATTTCTATGGTAGGGCTCTGAGTAAGCCTTACCACTCCTAGAACCTACTCAGAAGTACTTCAGCTAAACTTTACTAAACTTAAGTCACGGGTGGTGGGGGTCTGGGGCTCTCTGCAGTCAAGCATCCTGATTCCCAGACTATGTACTGAGAACAGTTGGTGGCAGAGTCCACAGGAAATGAACACATTGAAGGAGTCACATTCCAGAGTCAAGTGCTTTGAATAGGAGGACACGGCTTGCTTTGTATTATCCAAGTTTCTTCTTTCCTCCATAAATATGGAGTGATCCTAGCCACAGATACAGAATTACAGGATCCTGAGAAAAATATCTAAGCAAAAAGCATTTTACAAAGCTTCAAAGTTTGAAACAAGCAATTTAAAATTACCCTGGCTCTTTGAACAAAGACTAGACTATTTGAAATATCAAAACAGAGACGTAAGTGTCAAGTTACATGACTGACATCTTCAAGGCAGCTTGGTGAAGTACTCAAGAGCCCTTCCTAAAATCAGAAGGTTGAAATTCTTACTCTCTTCGTCCAGTAATGTCTAGCCAAGGGATATTTTTTAAAGCATTTTATTTTTATTTCATCTATTCATTTTTATGGTGATGGAGATCAAACCTAGGGCCTACTACTGAGGGTCACCTGTCCCAACAGTAGTACTTGGGGATATGTGAAAGAATTATGCTGGCCAGCTTTGGTGGTACATCCCAGCTACTCAGGAGACTGAAGCAGCAGGATTACAAGACTGAGAAAAAATAGGAAGACCCTGTCTGGAGGAGAAGCAATTAAATTGGACCACACTGTAATGATTCTAGTTTTAAATATTGTGAAGAATACTTAATTCTAAAATGTTTATGAGAAATTTGGTAAGTTAAATAATAATGGATAAAACTTAAACCACGAACATTTCTCTAAAATAATATGCAAGATTTTTTTGTTTTTTTTTGGACAGGTTCTCATGTAGCCCAGGCTGGCCTCCTCGAACTCCTTCTATAGTTGAGGCTGGCCTTTAACTCCTGATTGGCTTACCTTCACCCTCCCAAGTATTGTGATTATAGGCATATACACCCAGCTTGATTTCTTTTTTAGACAAGGGTGTTGTTATGTAGCACAGGCTGGCCTCTGCCTTAGCTTCCTGAGTGCTGGGTTTCAGGAGTGTGCCACCATGCCAAGAATAAGCACAATTTTAAAGTATTTGCTTATGTTTTTATAAGTGCTTGATCTGACTTAACAATATGTATAATTTTCTACTCTGTTTTACCCCCGATAATGTTTTATCTGTTATCCAAGCATAACAGATTATATGCTATAAATAACATCCTATCTCACTCCTGAAAGTTAAGAATTTGGATAAATAGTGTGATTATTTTAGTTGTTAAGCAACACTGATCGATCTTAATACATTTGTCTTTTTTCATACTTGAAATTACTTCTTTGGGATTACTATGAAAAAAATGTTTAACTCTAGTTCCAGGGGATCCAACACCCTCTCTGACCTCTGTGGGCCTTGCATGCATGTGGTGCACTTACATACATGCAGGCAATACATTCATACACATAAAATAAAAATAGTAAATAAAATATTTTTTAAAAATTATTATTTTGCAAAAGAATCTCTGGGGTTGAAGAAATGGCTCAATGGTTAGCAGCACTTGCTGCTCTTGCAAAGGACCTGGGTTTGGGTCCCAGAACCCAATGGCAGCTAATAACTGTCTATAACTCCAGTTCTGACAGATCTGATGCACTCCATGGGCATTGCACGCATGTGGTGCGCTTATATACATGTAGGCAAAACACACAAAATAAAAATAAATCAAAAAATAAATTTTTATATTTTTTATTATGTTATGTGTATGAGTGTATTGCCTGCTTGTAGGTAGGTGCACCTGTGTCATGCAATGCCCTTGGATATCAGAAGAGGGTGTAGGACTAACCCTGGAACTGGAGTTACAGACAGTTGTAAACTCCCAGCCATCATGTAGGTGCTGGGAATTAAAACCAGGTCTTCTGTAAGAGCAGCCAGTTATCTTAATTGCTGAGCCATCTCTCCCACCCATGCCCCCAAATGAAAATATTATGAGAATTATCAGTATCAGTTAATGACTGCTTTAGCTTTTTGGTGATAATATAGTCCAAGCAATTAATAACTTTCTTTTTAAATAATGTTTTCACTACTTAAAATAGCTTAAAGGTATGAATATTTTCCTTTATAACTGCTTTGTTTTTCTGGACCTAGAAAACCATCTTTTCTCCAAGCCCTATCTTCAGGGCTCTAATAAATGGGGGCATTATATTTTTCTGTTGGTTATAGCTTAACTCTTCATATTTTGTTTTGATTTTTTTTTTTTTGATCTTTTTGAGACAGGGTCTCCCTGTAGCCCCAGCTGTCCTGGATTCACCATGGAGACCAGGCTGGCCTCGAACTCACAGAGATCCGCCTGTCTCTGCCTCACAAGTGCTAGGATTAAAGGCGTGCCCCACCACACCCGGCCTTTGATTTTATTTTTAGCATATGCATTAATGAATAGATTTTTTATTTGTCACATTAATAACAGGGTATCTCAATAAACAGTCCAATCTTTTCTCTGTTGCCTTATGTGATATAAAGGTTTAGTTCAAGTTGTCTACTCATTCCAAAGATGGAGTAATTATTCTCCTCTTGGAATCGGCAGATTTATTTTTGCAAAGGCATGGCATATTTTTATTTGTTGATGTTTTAGAACATGTGTTAACTGGAGTTTCCTTCCCAGAATATTTTAAATAATTTTCTATTTGTTGTTATATGCCAAATAATTTTGAGATGTATCTATAAAATTCCAAAATTTTAAGCTAATCTTAATGAGAATATGACGCACTGTTAACGTTAGAAGCTAAGGTGACAATTCTACAGCACAAGGTATCACAAATGCTGGAGCTATGGGATTGGCTAGGACAAGGAGCCTTGACTAATCCTTATATCCCAAGCACCTACAACAAGGTATGGTACACAGTCAATCAACCACTGCTGAATTTATTTGTGTGTGCATTTTTCATTTATTTATTTTGTTTGTTTATTATTTATTTATTTTGGTCTTTTTGAGACAGGGTCTCCCTATAGCCCCAGCTGGCCTGGAACTCGCTTTGTAGACCAGGCTGACTTTGAACTCACAGAGATCCACTTGCCTCTGCCTCCCGAGTGCTGGGATTAAAGGCGTGCACCACCAGGTCTGGCTCATTTATTTATTTAAGACATGATCTTCTATGCAGTCCAGAGTGGCCTTGTACTTAGAATCTTCTTGCTCGGCTTCCATGCCTGGCTTGTTTGCTGAATTCAAGGGGGACTAAATTAAACTTTAGTTACCACTTCTTGCTTCAGAATTTACTAAGCAATTGAGATGATATTTTGAAGATTTCAACAAGGCAGGCAAGAATAGGGAATAGTTTAGCAACCTGGGACTCTACTTGGTTTGAGCTGTGCACAAAAGTCTCTTCTAATAATGCACTTGGCAGCCTAGGAGTCTCACCTACATGTACTGCACACACACACAGTTCTCTCTGAACAATGTACCTAGCAACCCAGGACCTCCCACCTGCATCATTGCATGTCCACTCCACTCTGAATAGAATAAGTTCCTCCTCCCTAACAACCATCAAACATGGACAGTTTCTAAATATATTCCCAGTTATATCTGGGCATGAGAGTTGGGGATCTGTTCGGCCTGCCCTAGTTTTGGGTATGTTTACACTAAGGAAAATTGTCATCTGAATCAACTTTTAGGAAAAATCCTCTATACATATTGGGAACCACCCAAACTACAGCCCCTAGTTATCTTTAAATCCCATAAAAGAACCCAGCCAATAACTTGGGACCCTTGAGTACCTTCTCACTCATGCGGCTTCCTATCACTCTTGACTATGTATTCCAATCTGTACTATAACTTTGCTTTTGAATGACATTTCTTGCTACCTTGCACTTATTTCAATTCCTTGAATAAGACACCAAGAAACCAGAAACACTTGGTCTATTCACCAACCACTGATAACATTATATTTAATTGAAAAGTGGTGTGGCTTGACTCTAATTCTTCTGTTATTCAAGTATCAGTTCAGTTTTAGTCCCTAAATATGTGGCCTTGGGCTGCCTTTTATAAAGGTGGTGTTTGTATACGTTAGAAAAGGGGAAATTTCTGGGCTCTCAGTCTCCAGGCTCATGCCTTAGAATGAAAGAAACAACTTCCTGTGAATTTGAGAAGGCCCCTTTCTTGGGCCAATGGAGTCCCTTACTGGTACACAAAATATGGTCACAGAGGGCAGGTTGAACTTGGACCTCAACTGAGCACCCTAATGCAGGGCAAAGCAGTGAGAAAGACCTTGCTTATAATAGACTTCGACAACCCTGGTCTTGAGATGGCAGCTTCAAGGACTCATGAACCAAACCTGCCTCCAAGCTCCTCCTGGGATAAAATTTAGAAGCATATCTCACAATGAATAGAACCTTCCCTAAGACCCTTTTTAGACCAGCTAGTCATATCCAGAATGCACTCAAGAGGAGTCAAATTCATAGGAAAGTCTCTCAACAAAAGTAAACATCCATTATTTTGACTTGGCTAAGGCTCTTTCTTAATGGACACATTTTCCAATCAAGGTTGCCAGTTTATCAAGTGAGAATCTTGAGTGTAGAAATGGCGTTGGCACATTTATCCACACTTAAGTGTAAAGAAAATCTTATCCATATTTGTTCCTACCACTCTATCAACAAAGAGCAAATCTGGGTTTAAGGAGACAAGCATATTTTACTATTTAACAGTCAAGTGAAGAATAAAGCAAATATAAGCACCACAGTGAGTTCAAATTTAGCTGAATTTCAGTGTTTTCTTCAATGGGAATGTCTCTTGTGAGTCCATAGCTCTGACAAAAACTGTGAGAGAAATTCTAGCAACAAATTCTGCTCACTAATCTATACCAAAACAAGGCCCAGCGACAGAGTCATGTGGATACTTGCAGAGAATCTGGGTCAAACTCACACTAAGAATTGAGGAAAGAATGGCTTTGTAGTAAGTAATCACCACTGGTAGAATTCAGGGTATTTGCAATCTTGCACGGATAAAAACAAGCACACAAATGGACCTTATTTTCACTAACCTTTAAATGAAATATAGAATGTCTTCCTAACATGAATACTGGCAGCAAACCCCAGAAACACTGATAATCCTGTGACTCTAGCCTTCACCATGGAAATCCGAGATATTTTTATGGCACATTATAGTTGGGGCAGACAACTGAAAATATTGTTTACTCATAGCACTATGTCAAAATCATGGTAATTATCTTCTACCAGATCTTTTTATTTAATTCAGTACCAAAGAAGCACATTTATTCATATGAAGTGGCACAGCCTACTGTAATCCCTGCAGTTGAGAGGTAGAAGCAGGAGGATCAGGAGTTCAAGGTCATCTTTGGCTATCCAGTGAGTTTGAGGCTAGCCTAGGTTACATAAGACCCTTTCAAAACAACAACAAAAACTGGCATAAATCTGGGGATGTGGCTCAGCTGGTAGTCTGCTTGCCTAGCATGCACAAAGCTCTGGGTTTGATCCCTAGTACCACATGCCACAGTGCATGCCTGTAATCCCAGCATTTGGGAGGTATAGGTAGGAGAATCAGAAGTTCAAGATCATCCTTGGCTACACAGGGAATTGGAGGCCAGCCTAGGCTACACTAGACTCTCTCAAAAATACAAAAACAAACCATCAAAAGCTCACGTATAAGAACAGGTAGATAAAATGTGCTTACTTTGCTGGTTTTAAGGTCTTTCCACCACAGCATTAAAATATTTCAGATATTATTTATGTAATGGTAGATCTTAAAATGCTTTCCTTAAAACTATAATTAAATATGAATTGCAACAGCACAAGAACTGGGCTAACTAACAAGAAAGAAATGCCTCCTATCAAGGCCTTTGGGTTCATGAGAAACTAAATTCATTATTTGGAGTCTAAGTCCCTTTTTAAAAATTTTTAAAAATCAAGCTCTCCATTTTTAAAAGTTTAAAAATCAAGCTTTTAAATAGTATTTAAAAAATGATGTTTTTTCTTTGGAGACAGGTTCCTCACTATGAGACCCAAGCTGGCCTTGAACTCACAGAGACTCACCAGCCTCTGCTCCTCAAATTCTGGGATTAAGGGATTACACTATTTACCACACTCTACTAAAATGACTTAAAAAAAATTTTTATGTGTATAAGTGTATTCCCTGCATGTATGTAGGTGTACCCATACTGTGCAATGCTGCGGAGGTCAGAAGAGGGCTTCGGATTCCCCTGGAACTGGAGTTAAGGATGGTTCGTAGCCACCATGTGGGTGTTGAGAATTGAACCCAGATCCTCTGCAAGAGCAGTTGGTGCTCTTAACCGCTGAGTCATCTCTCCAGCCCCTACTAAAATGACTTTTGATGTATACAATTAGCTCTATTTTTAAAACAAAATACTTGACATGTGTTCTCTGTAAGGATTTTTTCTTAGTAATCCATTAATTTGATATTTTTAATCTACGTATTAGCCTGCTCATCCCTCAAATTTATAGCTTCAGAATACTGTAAAAGATGTTTTTAATATCCCATTTCCTACCAACATGGGATATCTTGAATTTATAAAACATATAGGGAATTAATGCCATCTCAGATGAAAGGCAAAGACTATAGAAAAAGTAATATATTGTTAAAGCAACTTTTAATATAAATATTTTGAACAGGATCAAAGAAACCATACTGAATCAAAGTTCAAAGCACTGCTTTTTCCTCACTAACTGAAAGGGTGGAAAATATTTTCAGAGGAATTTTAAATTATATTTTTCAGTATACTTTCTCCAAAGTGATCCTTACTGATTTTTCTTTCAGAACTTGTGTAATAAACTTTCCACAAATAAAAGGCTTTATTGAACATTCTACTAATGTAACATATACAGGTAGAGAACAAAAAATCTGAAAGGATCACTTCCAGATGATAGAAGATGAAAAAGGATTTGTTTTTTTATGTATATACTACTTACATATTTTATGTATATAAAAGATCCCTTCAAAGAAAAGTATCAAGATCCATGCATATTTTAGAGAGAGGTGAAGAGCTCAATGGAAACCTAAGTAGTTGGACACAACTTCAAGGAGACTGTAAGACCCATGGGACAGGGGTCACTGCTGTGCTGTCTGCCAGTGCCCAGGTGTCCAGGTCAGGGCTGGTCCCTATAAATACTTGCTCAATGAATGATTAATGAATGAGTGAATATGGCCTGGAAGGATACGTTTCATCAGTGAGAAGCCTACTATAACTAGGGCAAAGTTAAGTAAGACTTGAATAATTCTGGGCTATAAAGTATGGTCTTGATACTGAGATAAATATGCTGTCAACTCTGTAATAAACAGAATGAAGCCTGGAGATACAGCTCAGTGATAGAATACTTGCATAGCATGAATGAGGTCCTGGGACCAATCCCTACTAGTAAAAAATAAACTAAAGCTCAGAATCTAGTAAACAGAATGAAAGTGTGCCTTTCGCAGAGAAATTAAGTAATGATTTGCTAGCCTACAAAGGGGCATGTGCTAAGAAGTGGCATGACCAGTATGAAAATATTTCTGCAACTTGGTGTGGGTGTAGAAAGACCTGACCTGGATCACAACAGGGCGAGGGAAAGAACCTCTGAACCTCTGAAAGTACCTGAGTAATTGGACACATGCTTTCAGTGTTGAAGCTTGTTTAGTGATCCAGCCAGCCAGCCAGCAAACACTCATGGTGCTACTGCAGGAGGACTTGGAACCTTATAATAAGGAGCAACTTCTCATTTCCCCAAACCTGTCTTTGATATATGTCAGGATCTATTCCACACCCTGATAGTCTTTTCTTGAAGAGGCAAGAAAAAAAGAAATATGAGCTAGATCAATACTCTTTCTATAGCAGGGTTTGTTTCTTCCTCTCTGCTGCTTCATAATTCCCACTCTTCACAGCTTCAACTAGGATCTGAGCCCCTGATACACATAAAGATCAAGCCTGACTCTAAAGTATTAGCCATGACTAGCCAACACAAAGTAAAATTTACAAGCATTCAGGCTTAAATTAAGTAAATCACTACACAACTGTATGCATCCTTTTATATCGTTTTGAGTGGACCTTTAAAAAATGCTACAAAGAATTAGTTTATTTATTCAAGTATTTGTGTTAGTGGTGTTGGGGGTCCAAGACATGGCTATGTACATGCTAGGTAAGTGCTCCACTACTGAACTATACCCTCAAGGCTTCCTAACAAGAATTCGGTTGGAATTTTTCACTAAAACAAAGGGAGAGAGAGCTTTAGCAGAAACTGGAGTTCTCTAGGTTGGGAAAAAAAAAAAAAAAAAAAAAACCCTGCAGGAAAAACAGGATAGTTGATCAAACAGTAGCAAAGACTGCTGCTTCTGGGGATTTCCACTCACTTTTCTCTAAAAAAGATTCTAAAAGAAAATATCCTGTCTCATCAATCCCTCATCTATGCATTTCTCAAACTTCCCCTGTCAAGAAACCAAGGCAGGTACAAATGTACTTATACTGTGTCAGGCAGGAATCCTTCCCCTGCTCTGAAAAAAACCTATATAATAAATTGACATCAGGAGTTGATTCAAATAAAGGCTCACTCTTCCTTTCTACTCCTGTACATTTTGTTATTTGGAATTACTTCAAATTCTATAATGGAAAAAAAGTACTTACTTGAAAGGTTAGTGAGAGGATTAAATCATTTGAGCTTGCTTTACCAAACATGGGGCCCAAGTTAATTAATATAATTAATGCAAACTTAAGGCTTAACATTGAACTTCTAAAACTCTAAATGAGGAAGCAAGAAGATAAGGAATTTGAGGCCTGGCTTAGCTACAGAGTTTGAAGCCAGTCTGTGTTATATGAGATCTTGACTCAGAAAAAAAAAACATAAAATAAAAGAGACAGCTAACCAGCCCACCCATCCATCCAAAAAGCTAAAAACCCAAGCACACAGACAGGAAGTTTTGGGAACAGCATTAGAAAATACTCTTACAGTTGGGAATAATCAGATCATAAAAATAAGCACTGGAGGGCCGAGTGTGGTGGTACATGCCTTTAGTTTCAGCAGAGGCAGAGGCAGGCAGATCTCTTGAGTTTGAAGCCAGCCTGGTCTTCACACTGGGTTCTAGGTAAGCCAGGGCTACACAGTGAGACCCTGCTTAAAAAAAAAAAAAAATCTTAGGGGGCTGGAGAGATGGCTCAGCGGTTAAGAACACTGACTGTTCTTGCAAAGAACAGAACCCACATGGCAGCTAACAACTGTCTATAACTCCAGTTCCAGGGGATCTGACAGCCTCTTCTATCTTCTGCGGGCATTGCATGACATGGGTGCACTTACCTACATGCAGGCAATACATGCATACACATAAAATAAAAATAAATAAATAAAAATCTTAGTATTCATCCCTGTTTCTCTCTGGATCACAGTAATTTTTAAAAAATATATTTTATTTATTAGGGGCTGGAGAGATGGCTCAGTGGTTAAGAGCACTGACTACTCTTGCAGAAGATCCGGGTTCGATTTCCAGCACCCAGATGGTGGCTACGAACTGTCCTTAACTCTAGTTCCAGGGGGATTTTATTATTTTTATTTTATGTGTATGAGTGTATTGCCTGCATGTATGTGAGTGCACCCGTGTCGTGCAATGCCACAGAGGTCAGAAGAGGGCGTCGGATTCCCCTGGAACTGGAGTTACAAAGGGTTCATAGCCACCATGTGGTGCTGGGAATTGAACCCGGGTCCTCTGCAAGAGCAGTCAGTGCTCTTAACTGCTGAGCCATCTCTCCAGCCCCGGGATCACAGTACTTTTAAGTGCCTCAACTAATATGATTTGTATAGGTTCGGGAAGGACATTCCACCTTCTAGCAGAGCTTTCCTTTTAAGGAGAAGACAGCCTCTCTAATGCACTTCACATCTTTGAAATTTTAAAACTTTTAACTAATAGATAATTTAAACCCAGTTTAAAACCAATCAAGATTATTCCCTGAATAGTTTCACAGTATGTAAAACTTATCTAATTTTCTTTCCCTTGAGGGGAATACACTAAATTATAGACATAAAATATACTCCTATCCTTAAAAAGTTTATAATCAAATTAAGAAATCAATATTTCAGATTGTGTAACTTACGTATTACAAGGCACTGACAACTAAGGGTCAAAGAGATGGAAGAAATCAGAGATGATTTTAAAGAGAATGGAGGACTTCAGGTCAGGTATAGAAGAGAAGAGTTCGAATCAAGAAAAGGCAGAGGAAAAAGAATGTTGTCTTGCTACCTCCTTTAGTCTGACTGTGACCTCAAACAAATCATCTGCGGTGGTTTGAATGAGAATGTCCCCCATAGGCTCCAAGTATTTGGACATTTTTGGCCCCAGTTGGTGGCGCTGTTTTGGGAGGTCTTAGAAAGTGTGGCCTTGTAGGAGGAAGCATGTCACTAGTGGTGGACTTAGAGAGTTCTTAAGTGTGGCCTTACAGGAGGAAGCATGTCACTAGTGGTGGACTTAGAGAGTTCTTAAGTAGAGCGTTCTTAAGCCTTGAGGGATTTCCAGTTGCTCTCTGCCTCCTGTGCCTACTTGAAGACGTTAAGTGCTCTGCTTTTGCTCCGGCCATCTCTTGTCACCCTGCCTACCCACCAAGACAGACTTTAATTCCTCTGGAATCATAGCTCAAATAAACTCTTCCTTCTATAAGTTGCCATGGACATGGTGTCTCATCACTGCAACAGAAAAGTAACTATGAAACCATCTATCATCTTTGCCGCTCAATGAATCCACAACTACTGAGGATCTATATGCATGGTATTGTGCATCAATTAAATAATGGATGTATGGGAAACTGGTTTAATCTTAAACTAGAGGTAGATCAAATCTGAAAATAAATCTGCCTACAATTCCAGAACTTTTAAGCTGAGGTAGGAGGATTACATGACTTTGAAGCTAATCTGGGCTGCTTAATCCAGGCCAGTCAGGACTACATGGCAAGACCTTGACTCAAACAAAAGCAAGATCAAAGTATGAAAACCCACAAACCAAAAACAAACCTAAAAGTAAAGACCAAGCTCACAGGATATTGGTATTATAAGGCAAATAAAATCTGTTTTGATTACAAACATGTGCCACCATGCCCAGTTTGTATGCAGTGTTGGGGGACTGAACCAAGGACTTCATGCATACAAGGCAAGTACTCTACCAACTGAGCTACATCCCCAACCCCAAATCTGTTTTCTTAAAAACAGTTTTCAAAAAACCAGGCATGGGCTAGTGAGATGGCTCAGTGGATAAAGGTGCCTGTCACCAGGACTGATAACTTGAGTCCAATTCCCAGGACCTAAGTGGTGCAAGGAGAGAATGGAGTTGTATGTAATACTGTATGCACATACCTTACCACAATAAATGAGTAAACAAATGTAAATAAAAAGAAAATTAAAAAGCCAGGTATGGTGATGCATGCCTATAAACATAGCACTGGAGAGGCTGAGGCAAGAGACTAGGTAGTTTGAAGTCAAGCCTGGCTACACAAACTGTGTCTTTCGGAAAAAAGAAAAATACCTCCCCAACACACACAGCTTTAAAGACTTGCTTTCTCATTTCTCTACCCAAAACAACTTAGCAAGCAATCTAAGTTAAACATAGGCAACTTTTTACTATGCAGAGTACCACTGTGTGGGAAAAAGCTATTATTTACATCACATTTTCAGTGTCCTGATCCTTCTCACATCTGAAGTCACAGATGTCTATTACCACTAAAAACTACTTACTCTCCAGCTGTGGAAATAGCCTATGCTCTTCAATAGCTAGTTTATGACAAAGCATCGGATTTATCCAGCAAAAACACTATACGTGTATCAGTGCTTGCTCCTGTCCTGTGAATTCATGATCTTGGCCCAAAGCAGACGAGGCACTGCATATGGGCAGGATCCCCTCAAATTATTTGCTTTGCTTTCTATTATTCCAGAGGCAAATCCATTACCTAACTGACAGATAAAATTCAAACTAAGCCTTGACACACTTCAGGTAGCAGGTCCTAGGGCTGAAAGAAAGCCTTCTCTGTTGTAGTCTGTCACTAAGCAAGCTGGGAAGGCCTGAGGCCTCTGTTGACAAGGGAAATGGGGGAAATCCTGCTTTTCCATGATTCACTTACTTCCTCCTTTATCCATCTTGGTTTAAGAGAAACTGATTAAGGAGACAGCATGAACATCACTATTTATTTATTTATTTATTATTTATTTATTTATTTGGTCTTTTTGAAGCAGGGTCTCCCTGTAACCCCAGGTGTCCTGGAACTCACTATGTAGACCAGGCTGGCCTTGAACTCACAGAGATCCGCCTGCCTCTGCCTCCCAAGTGCTGGGACTACAGGCGTGTGCCACCATGCCTGGCTGAACATCACTTTTCAAGGACAATAGCTAGAACAAAGTATCTCAAAATTTATTTACACTAAATGACAAAAAAACCACTAATGAACTGTGGTAGCATTTCACTGTTTACATCCATTTTGATACAAAGTTTAATGCATATGTGTATGTGTGTGTGCAGAAGCATGTGACCTAATTATGGCGCTGAGCACTCAATAAATTTCAGCAAATATTTCAGAGGATTTAGCAGTATGTGCTAGATAGTATGCTTGGATAAGATGATGTATATTAGCTTTTTCTGTGATGTCAAACCACTTAATCTTTATAAGCACGTTATTTCATCTACAAAAATGATACTGTATTATTTGCACAGCTATGGGGAGTTTATAGAGTCAGGGAACAAAAGTACCAGAATATATCATTGCCTTCATCTAAATCATAGCTTTTATTCTCTTGTAAACTAGACAGAGGTCTAAAATCCTGCAAATGATGGCCAAGGTACCAAAGTAAAAATGGTAATGTTATTCCTACCACTACTATGAGCAGTTAACATTTAGAGTTTACCATGTCAAAAGAACTATTCTAAGGACTATGCACATTAGCTCATTAATCGATTCTTACTGCAACCCTGTGAGGACAGTAGCTAGAGCCATGATAGTGTTAAGCAAATATATGGGAGAGATTCTCTAGAGCCCTGAGCAATTGAGAAAAGACCTTCTTGGGATTAATAATCATGTAAAATGACACAAGGATGTGGGTTGAGGTGGTGAAAGATGTTCAGAAGAAAAGGCATTACCTACATGAATGCCCAGAGGTAAATACGATGCTGGATGATCAAAGAACTACAAGCAGTTCAGATGATGTAATCCATGTACTAGGCAGAGTGGTTATTAGAGTGACAGAAGAAAAATGCTTAGGAATGGCAGAGCAGATGGGGTCAATTGGCTGGTACTGTACTGGAGACCCTACCTGTCAACAAAAGCTGGTACTGAGGGATCCTCTGGACTGGCTTCAGCAGATAGTGCTTCAGGGCCAGGCTGGCACAGCGAGGGCTCATCTAAAAGAAAAAAAAAATGTATTTAAAATAAACCCAGCTTTTTTTTTTTTTTTTTTCCCCAGAAGCAAGGAATCCAGGTTCAAGCATCCAAGTTCAAGCCAAACTTTAAACAGCCAGCAACTCTGGAAGGGATTCTTAGAGATGCTTCCTTCCGTAAGGCGCAACTGTTATGTGGCAAGGCAAGCTGGCCTCTCCAGTAGGTCTCTGAAGCCACCTGCTCTCAAGGAGCACTGATTCACAAGCCTCTCGCAGAGCATAGTGCCCACAGATACATTTCATACTGGACAGCTTCTACTCAGAGGGGCATCTGCCAGCACAGTCCTAACTACAAACCCCAAGGAATCAAGAGAATGCATGATCCCCAAAATAAGGAAGCAGATAAGAAACTACTGGGAGTTGGACTCCAACAATAATCAGAGCCATGTGGGAATATATTCATCATAACAACTGGGTAGTGGCGAGATTTGCAGAAACTAAAGATAAGAACAATCTTGCTAAGTTAATCCCTTCTCTTAGAAGACTGAAGGATGCAAAAATCTTTATCAATGAATAGTCCTATGAAAAACAGCCAAATCAGAGTGTATATAGGAACACTTGACTCTGTAATATTTTTCTTTTGGGGGGTACGGGGTGCTGGGGATAGATTCTAGAAAATGCCAAGCACATGCACTTCTATTGAGCTATCTCATGAGCTCTGGAACATTCTGCCCTAACCATAAAGGCATTTGATTCTATCTTTAAAACTGTTTTCCTGGGGCTGGAGAGATGGCTCAACGGTTAAGAACACTGACTGTTCTTGCAGAAGACCCGGGTTCGCATCCCAGCACTCATTGTGGCAGCTAACAACTGTCTGTAACTCCAGTTCCAGGGCATCCGACAGCCTCTTCTGTCCTCTGTGGGCATTGCATGGCACGGGTGCACTTATCTACATGCAGGCAATACACGCATACACGTAAAAAAAACAAACAAAACAAAACTGTGTTCCTTAGTGTGTAGAGCAGATATCTGCCCATCCCCGAGCTTCACCCCATTCTCTAGCCCAAGAGTTCACTGTGTAGCAGGATCAAAATGAGCAGGGGAGTATGTTCTTGCATCTCTTTTGAGATAGGTCTATGTGCCTCAGGCTGGCCTTGAACTCTCCATCTTCTTGCCTCAGCCTTCTGAGAGGATTTTCAACATGTGCCATGATACCTAGTAGTACTACTTTTTAAAAATAACATTAAGACAGTAATAGAGAGGAAAAGAAAAGACTACAAATGATTTTAAAGTCCAATTATTTGTCTTTTGTATGAATTTGTACAAAATTAAAAATCAGCAATACTGGGCTAGAGAGATGGCTCAGCAGTTAAGAGCACTTGCTACACTTGCAGAGGACAGGAGTTGGGTTCCCAGCACCCACATGGTGGCTAACAACTGTCTGTAGCTCTGGTTCCAGGGGATTTGACATCCTCTTCTGGTCTCCATGGGTACTGCCTAAATGGGTGCAGGTAGAAACTCATATTCATAAAATAAAAATAAATAAAAAAATCAGCAATACTACAAATAATATTTTTGAAAATTTCATTTCTAGTTTTATGTGACTAGAATTTACTGACTGTTTTAGTTTCAAAACAGAGAAATAAATACTAAAATATGGTAACTCAAACTGATGAAGTAGAAGTAAACTAATTTTTTTTAAACATGCAATATCAGTTCTTGCAAGGTAGAGGCAGGTATACCAAGGTTCAGGTTCAGCCTTGACTATCTATCAGGCTTGAAATAAGCCCAGGTAACAATGTACAATATGATTTTATCCCCCATCAAGCTTGTATACCTCAGAAATTTCAATCAAAACACAAAGCTTTATCTGACATATGAAACAGTGACTTTTTTCCCTTAATTGACATTATACTGTGTTATTTATCTAAAAGAAAATATAAATTATGTTCTCTTCTATTACTGTAGGTAAGTTGTCAGGCAAATGACAGGAAAGGTTAAGTTAAAAATAAGCAATGTTTCCTAAAATAATCAAATTAATCAGAACAACAGGCAGAATGGAGATTGCCAGGGAGAGAAGGGCAAGTTAATGTTTCATGGCCATGGAATTTCAATTTGCAAGACTGAGCAAGTTTCAGAAGTGTGGTTGCATAACACTGTCCACGTACTTCACACTACAGAATTGTATGCTAAAATGGCTAAGATATTGGGGCTGGAGAGATGGCTCAGTGGTTAAAAGCACTGGTTGCTCTCACAGAGGACCTGGGTTTGGTTCCCAGCACTCACAGAGTGGCTAACAATTGTCCATAGCTCCAGTTCTGACACTCTCTTTTGACCTCTATGGGCACTGTACAAAATGAGTGCATTTACACACATGCAGGCTATACACTCATACACATAAAAAATTAAAGTAATAATTTTTTTTAAATGGCTAAGATAGTAAGTCTGTGATATGTATATTTTACCACAGGGGTTTTAAAGACCTTTTTTTGTTATACTTTATTTATTTATTAATTAATTAATTTATTTATTTATTTTTGCATGTACACAAATGCCACAGCATACATGTAGAGGTCGGAGGACAACTTGGGAGTCAGTTCTCCCCCTTCACTTGTGGATCCTGAGGATTAAAGTCAAGTCATCAGGCCTGGCAGAAGGAGCCTTTACCTTCTAAGTTATCTTCTTGGCCTTTGTTTTGTTGAGTCAAGGACTCATATAGCCCAGGTTGGCTTCAAATTCACTATGTAGCTAAGGATAGCCTTGAATGCCTGATCTTCATGTCTCAGCTTCCCAAGTGCTACAATTATAGGCATGAGCCAACACAACTAGCTGATGAGACTTGAATGCCAGGAGTTTGATGACAGCCTTGTTATGGAGTGAGACATTGTTACTAACTCACTCTCATCAAAATATTATATTTTCAAGTCAAAACAGTCCAATGTGCAGTAACAGATTTTCAGAATTGAGTCTTGTACTATTTGAGTTTTTTCACTGTTTTGTTTGATTAGTTCCCTCTTTGGTTTAGAAGGGATTATATTTTAATATACTTTTGTTTGCACGCTTTGTTTTCAATGACTAAAATGATTATTAAGGCTTATAAAAATGTAAGACAAAAATGGTCAACATTAAATGGTGGCAAATACCTCAAATTCTCTAACAACAGCAGCAAAACCTGGATTTTTCTTGCACTGCTCATCCAGCAAAGCTATATTCTTATCAAATTCTTTGATGTATGTGGAATACATTTTTAAATATGGTCCCTTCTTTACAAAGATATCAGCAATTCTTTGTTGTTCAGTCCTATGGATAGAGGATATACAAAAACATAAAAGAGTCATTAATGTGTCCAAGACGTATCTACACCATCAGCTTGTCATTCTTGTCGTTCTTTTCTCTTCAAAGACATTGAGGGATGCCTGCTCTTCACCACTGGTTCTGTCCAAGAACACATCTTGTCCTGACCTTGCCAGTTCTCTGATTGGCCTCCCTGCTTCCATCCATGCCCCTTCTATCCCATTCCTCAGTGCAGCTAGAGTCTAAAAAATATGGTGCTGACTCCCAGTTGCCTTCTTTTTCTTTACTGAGACAAACTCATTAAGGTATCCAGACTGGCCTTGATTGCTCCTACTTGAATATACCCAGCTCCAAAGGCCTTCTAGTGCACTTAAGATAAAAAGAAATTTCATACCTTGGCATACAAAGGCACACAAGGACTACTGCTCCTATCTGATTCATGCCATGCTTCTCTTCCCTTTTCCTACTGTTCTCCAACTCTTCTTTACATTCTTTGATGATACCAGATTTCAATCCTACTTTGCAGCCTTTTACTAATGTTTCCACATCCCTGGAAATATGGAACCCTTGGAGTTCCTCCATTCCAGGGGTACAAGCTCCAATGTGTGTGTGTTTGTGTGATTGAACTTAGGGTCTTACATGTTAGGCAAGCACTCTAATACTGAGTTTTATATATATAATTTCCAGCCCATGTTCCACTTTCTTAGAGCTTTCTTTCAACATCAAATCTTTACTCAGCACCTTAGTATCTTATCAATTTCAGATCAAAATTTGTTTCTGATGTTTCTTATTTATTTATCTGGTCCTTCCCCCAATAAAATGTTTGCTCCCGGAAAGCAAGACCTGTCTATTCTATGTACTTTGATATCCTCTCTATGTAATTACCAATTAGCACAGTAAATATTTAATCCCCTGCTCCCAAAATGAATACTTGCTAGATGTGGTGGCTCACATTGTAATCCCACCTCTTGGGAGGCTGAGGTAGGACTGCCATGAGTTCGAGATCAGCCTAGAACTAGTGAATTTCAGGCTAGAATAAGCTGAGCTACAAAGTGTGACATCATTTAAAAGGAGAAAAAAGGCAATGGAAAAATGTTATTTCAAAAACTCAGATGATTGTGGGGCAGATATGCTGTCACTATCATGTGGGGTGGAAAGATGCGGGCAGATTCCCTGAGCATGGCAGGAGGCACCTTGTTTCTCATGGCTTTCCCCCACCAAAATTGTTTTCCCAGCAGGCAGTGGATGGATCTAGAAGAATCAGTGGCCTCAGACCATGTCCTTAGTTATGCAGCAGAACATGATCTGTGGCCTCGAGACCACGGAGAAGAACCATTAACTGGCTAAGCATGTTCTGCATGATAGCAGAGCAGAGGTGTAGCACATTGCAGTAAGGTGCACAGCTTTCTAGGCCACCAGGGTACCCTCGGCTTCCAAGTTTCCCAAGCAAAGAAATGTAGTATACCACCTCAGTATCACCTCAGTATCACCAAGAAATGGTCCTAACCCAGACATTCAACATTCAGTTTATAGCTAAAGACTGCTCTGTCTTTACCTGGTCCTAGAATTGAAAACTCTGTAATTTTTTAAAAATATTTTATTATTTTTATTTTATGGGTATGCGTGTATTGCCTGCATGTAGGTAAGTGTACCTGTGTTGTGCAATGCCTGCAGAAGACAGAAGAGGCTGTTAGATCTTCTGGAACTGGAGTTATGGACAGTTGTTAGATGCCATGTAGGTGCTGGGATTCAAACCTGGGTCTTCTGCAAGAACAGTCAGTGTTCTTAACCACTGAGCCATCTCTCTAGCCCTGAAAACTCTATAATTTCTATAACAATGTGAGCTCCTAAACTAGCCTTGTTAAAAACAAACATGAACATAGTGAGCCCCGTATAGAATATTTGGGGCTCTAAATGGCCTAATACAAATAAATATTTGAATCCAAGGTTTCTTGCATGCTAGACAAGTCATAAACGTAAATTCCTAGCTCTTTTTACTCCAAATTCTTATTTATTTATTTATTTATTTATTTAATTTATTTATTTATTCATTTATTTGGGGGTATCTGTGTAGAGATCAGAGGAAAATTTATAGGAGTCAGTTCTCTCCTTTTACCATGTGAATTGAACTCAAGTCATCTGGTTTGCTGGCAACAGTCTTTATCCACTAAACCATCTTGCCAGCCTGTTATTTTACTTTTTATTTTGAGACAGAGACTCATTATGTTGCCCAGGCTGTCCTTGAACTTGTGATTCTCTTTCCTCAGCCTCCTAAGTATCTGGGATTACAAGCCTGCTCAATCAGGTGCAGTGGGGGAAAAAAATAATAGAAAATACCTCATCCAGCCAAGTTTGGTGTGCACACCTTTAACCCCAGCACTTGGGAGGCAGAAGCAGAAGCATGAAGATCTCTGTGAGTTCAAGGCCAGCCAGGGCTATGTAGTGAGACCCGTCTCAAAGAACAACGACAACAACAACAAAAAAAACCAAAAAACATTATCCAGGGGCTGGAGAGATGGCTCAGCAGTTAAGAGCACTAGATGTTCTTGCAGAGGACCCAGGTTCTAATCCTAGCTCCCACATGGTGGCTAACAACTACCTGTAACTCCAGTTCCAGGGAATCTGATGCCCTCTTCTGTCCTCTGTGGGCACTGCAGGATACAGGTGTATGTACTTACACACATGCAGGTATAACATTCATAATACATGCAAATAAATAAAAACAAATGAGTAAAAAAAAATAGAAAAAAACATTATCCAAAGACTTGTGTTAGCTGTCTCTTTCATTAATTTAGTCTGGTTCTTAGGAATGCTTAATATCTTCTACAAATCTAAAATCTAAGGAAGCATCTAGTATTTGCAAAAACAATATTATAGAAAACAAAAGACATATTCAAGTCTTTTTATATCACTTGCTTATATAAATATGCCTATCTTTTAAAGCCAGTTCAGATTAATACTAAAATAAAATCTTATGAGGAGTAAAAGATAAAATATATAGGAATTATTTGGATAATTATACTTTATTCCTACTATAACTTTAAAAAATTACAGCCTGGGCTGTATCAGGAAGTAAAACCATGTCTCAAAAAAACAAACAGATCATGGGGCTGAGCAAACACTAAACAATTTTTAAAATGATATGTATTTAGGGGCTGGAGAGATGGCTCAGTGGTTAAAAACGCTGACTGTTCTTGCAGAAGACCCGGATTTGAATCCCAGCACCCACATGGCAGCTAACAACTGTCAGTAACTCCAGTTCCAGGGGATATGACAGCCTCTTCTGTCCTCCACGGGCATTTCACGGCATGGGTGCATTTACCTACATGCAGGCAATACATGCATACACATTAAATAAAATAAATAAATAAAGATATGTATTTAAATTCAGTGTGTCTGACCATAGAAAATATTCAATCTATAGGTCATTGCCAAGAAAATTCATATATTGAAAGAACTCAGTATAAGGAACACCAACTCCCTCTTCCAGGTGGGGCCTCCATAGTTTCATCTGAAGTTCTAAGCACTGGAGAGCATGGACTCAGTTCACTTTTACCAGTTCAACATTCTTTCCTCCAGTTCCTTTAGGAGATCCCGGTTGAGTTCATAGAGCTGAGGTAAGTAGTACAGGATCTGGTTTAGGGTTCGGTCATCAATCACTGGCTTCCCAAGTTGCTTGGAAGCATGGGCCACAGCATCCCGAAAATCCTATTATAGCCCAAAGAGAAAAATCAGTATGCATACATATCACTTCATAAAAAGCTAGCCACCCACTTCCCTAAGCCAATCTATGTTGCAAAGCTATATTATCTGTGCAAAATTACAAATTGAAAGTACCCATTTATTCCTGTCTCATTTACCTAGATAAGAATGTTTTCATAATTACAGAGTGGCTGGGGTGGATAGATAATTTAAGAGTAAATTTCTCTTAAATCTTTTATTTTGATCTCTGAATTTGGCATTTATATGAATCAGAATCCTGGATCTAAGACTTTGCTCTTGACTTACTACTACGTGTTTCCTTGGTTTGTTCATTTAACTAGGTGTAATAGCTATGCAATTAGTATTAGTTTAGTACTAGTAATGATATTTAATTAGGTATTGCACATAAAACTGCAATATATTTGGTATACAGAGCCAACAAAGCACTGAAATTCTGGATCTTACATTCTCGCCTCCCTCTAAACCAACCACCCAATAAACTCATGATTTACACATCAAGAATAAAAACTTCTCTCTTCACATATTTTTCATCTTCTGTTCTAAGACTATTAGTGCCATGTTTTAACATAGGTCAATAACACCACAGCAGTGGACATGGAAAGGGTGGGGGAGGAGGTAAATATTTGCTTAAGTTTCATTGTCCTCTGAGGGTAGGCCTCAAATTCTAAGCAAAATAATAGTGGAATCTCTTCAACAACCCCGGACTCAAAAACAAAGATCTGATCCTTCTCAGTAACAGTTTACATTCTAAATCCTCAAGCAGAATCCTAAAGACACTCACTAGGCTTTTTCTTTACTTCCAACTGTTTTCCCTTCAGGGATTCATTTACTAGGCAAATCAAACTTAAAGAGATAGTATTTCCTCTCTTGA
>NW_008337073.1:4188210-4203835 GCF_000622305.1 Nannospalax galili | reverse complement strand
GTGGGGGAGGGGGAGGGGGGAGGGGGAAGGGAAAGGAAAGGAAACAAAACAAAACAAACAAAACAAAAAACCTCCCAAACTCTCGCATATACTTTAGAATCATATGAAATGATTCCTATCTCAGAATATAATTATTTTTCTTTCTTTTGTAGAGCTGGAAATTGAGTCCAGAGACTTGTGAATGTAGGCAAGGTTCTATCCCTGAGCTGACTCTAAGGTTTCTTAAAGGTTTTGTTTGTTTGAGACAGTCTTACTGAGCCCAGGCTGACCTCCAGAATTCATAATCCTCCTGTTGAGGATCAGCCTCTGGATAACTGGGATTACAAGCATGCACCAACAGGACAAGGATAGCCTTGAACTTTGGAGTCTCCTGCCTCTCCTCCCAAGTGCTAGAATTACAGGCCTGTACCACCATACCTGCTTTATTAGGTGCTGAGAATTGAACCCATGGTTTACTGAATCCTAGGCAAGCACTCTACTGAGCTACATCCCCAGCTACCTCTCTCACTTGAAGTCAGAACCTAGAATCACCTTTATTGCCCCATTAGCAATATTAATATAAAGAACATCACCTACACTAGTAACTAAAGAACTAATACGTATAACTGATGAGTAGACTATAAAACAAGAATTTTAGCTTGCATAAGCTCTAATCTAGAAAACCATATAAAACATCTCCAAAAACCAAACTGATAGCAGCTAAATTCCACCCTCCACAGCTTGCATCAATCAACATTCACGTTTGTTAAGGAAAAATACAGCCACTTAACACTTTTGAAAGTCATTAGATTGTCTACTATCAAGGAGAGCTATAGAACATATTTGTGAATAACATCCCAAATAGTAAATATATTCAAAGCTCAGAAAGTAAACAGCTACATTTTTTCCTATCAGTTTAGTGATTAATATAATTCAGATGCAAGAATTATTGCTCAGAAAAGCAAGAAACATGACTCTTTTTTCTTGTAGAGTTAAGTGATGACTATGCTTGTTCCTTGATAGAATAACTTTTTGCTTTTCAATTGGATGGTATTTCCTCAGCCATGACAATGATAGTAGATGTTAGCCTGTTAAGTAACTTAAGAACCAGTCTAACACCACTTCTTCCATGGCTTCCACCTTTGCCAAAAAGAAGCTTGTTTATTTAAGCCACATTTAACAGAGACAAGCCAAATTCAAAGTGGACTGACCAATGACATGGCCACCTCTGAATAGAGGCCTTTGCCATACACCTAGCAAAGCTTTACCCTTCTAGGATGACTAGATGTTTGGGGCAGTTCTAGATGAACTGATGCCCTATGATACCTTTTAAAAAATTATGAGTAGTATATCAGAAAACCAGGAATGGTGACATACACCTGAAAGCCTAGCACTTGAGGTGAGGTGAGGGTGGCTGAGCAGGCAAATGGCTGTGAGTCTGAGACCAGCCAGGGGGAACACAGTAAATACCAGATGATTCTCTTAACCAAAGGAGTCAGGTTCCTGAACCTTTGCTTGGGTCATCTGTGCACTTCTTTGTACAGCGCAGTTTTCTAAGAACCTCTCACCTCTGGTATCTGGCCCTGTTCCTCACCTTCTACCATCGCTCAGATGATAGCAGATCAAGCTGGCCTTTCATCAGCAAAAATCCCCACTGCTGCTACATTTCCTCTTATTAATCTTTCATCCACTGACTCCAACTTTGCTCCTTAGCTATGAATTCTCAATTGTCCATGCTGTTTTTGGAGTTAAATCCATTCTCCTTTTGTCACTGTAAAATCTCACCCACAGTAATGGTCTCTATGCCCATAGCACTGAATAAAGTCTGCTTTACTGTACTTTTAAAAATGTCACAGAGCTGGAGAGATGGATCAGCAGTTAAGAGCACTGACTGCTCTTGCAGAGGACCCAGGTTCAAATCCCAGCATCCATATGGCAGCTGATAACTGTCCATAACTCCAGTTCCAGGGGATCTTTCTGTCCTTTGCGGCCACTGCACGACACAGGTGCACTTACATACATGCAGGCAATATATTCATACACATAAAATAAAAATAAATAAGTAAAATAAATAAATCTAAAAATGTCACAGAATGGGGCTGAAGGTTAAAGAGACCTGCTGCTCTTGTGGAGAAGCAGAGTTCAATTCCCAGCACCTACATAGTGGGTATCAACCGTCCCTAACTCCAGTTCCAGGGGCTCCAACGCCTTCTTCTGACCTCCATGGGCATTGCGCACAGGTGCACTTACATACATACAGGCAATAAACTCATACACATAAAATAAAAACAATAAATATTTTTTTAAATGTCACAGAATATTTTTTTTCACTAGGGGATATCACTGGTTACCTTGGTGGCTTTTTGAAAATGGAAAAGGGGGCCCTGGTTGGGGTACAGCTTAGTGGCAGAGTACATGTTAACCATGCACAAAATCTGGGGTTCAATCCCTAGCACTCCAGCTCCAAAACTGGCACACTCCTGATTCCAAGACAATAAAATGAATGCAAGGCTTCACTTGGAACTTACAGCCTCCATAACTACACACAGCAGCACCAGGTTCAATTTCATTCCTTTACTTCTCTGGCCACCATCCCTTGAAAGCAATATACCCTGATGTTACTAATTCCAGTGCCAGATGTTACTAATTCCACAGGAAGTACACACAAAATCTTAAACTTTTCAGCTACTCATAAGCCTCAGTCACTGCCAAAGTGGAGAAACTGGAAGGAGGTAACATTTTTTTTAATATAAAAAAGATGATTACAACATGTACCTGGTTATTTTTCTAAATCCTAACAGTCTGGATAATTTGAGAAGGTGTGATAATGATCCTTAAGAGCTAGACACAAAACTGTTTTGTGTAGAAACATCAAAATTCACCAGCACCTCCTTTCCTTAACTACACCAGTGAAGATTTAAAGCATTAGGATAAGCACTTTAGAAATTAGATTCAAGTACTTTTTCACTCTAGAAGAGCTAGGTAGCAGGCCTGGGAGTAGCTCAGTGGAAGAGCACTATCCCAGATTTCATAAGGCCCTGAGTTTGAAAAGTAAAGACAAAAGGATGGGGTGGGGGGCTGGGTAACTAAAATAGAGGGGTGGGGAGACAGAGTATGAAATATCAGGCAAGCTACAGATGCTACTGCTATCAACTACATATACTTCACTACTTCTAATAAACCAAAAGCACTTGGGAGGCAGAGGCAGGGAGAACTCTGTGTTCAAGGCCAGCCAGGGCTACATAGTGAGACCCTGTCTCAAAAAACCAAACAAAAAACCTAGTAAAGATTCTGTATGCAAAACTGAACCACCTATGCTCTTGTCTCTGGTTAGATTAAATAATTGTTCAAGTTGGAATTCAGTAGTAGAATGGGCCTCTAAATAATAAAGCATATATTATTCTTAAAGATTTTTATTACTTTTAATTCTGTCTGTGTGTGGTTATGTACACAAGAGTGCAGGCGCTTGCAGGCCAGAGGTAGCAGATACCATGAAGCTGGGGTTATAGGAAGTTGTGAACCACGTGATATAGGTAATGGGAACTGAACTCAGGTCCTTTACAAGAGCAGTACACATTCTTAGCCACTGAGCCATCTCTTTAGCCCAATAACATTATTCGTAACAATTTCCCCAAAGCCTATAAATAGGAACCAGAACGACTCTTTACGGTATTAACATACTAGCTCTGTCATCTCTGATCACTTGGGGAACATCTAAGCAAAAATCAATGCAAATTAGATCAAGTATGAACATCTGAGGCACTGAAGCGCAAAAGAGACGGCCTTGTCCATAAAGTCAGGCTTTGTATCTAGAGAGCCAGAGAAAAGTATGTGACTTAATTGCCAGCTGTCCCAAGCAGCATGCTTGGCCTTGAGGTATTACTTAACCACTATGACACAGTGAATTACAAAGACCACATGGAAATACAGACAGACAGGGAGCTCTGTAAGTAAAAACTACTTCGTATTATGCCAAAGTGAAGCAGCTGCTAAGGTCAAAGGCCTACGATAAATATGCATAAAGGAACAGGAAACGATAAAGTAAAAGTAAGGGGTTGCGGGGGGAGTCCCCCAACTCAACAATTTGGTTTTGGTTCTGCCTTGTTTGCTTTTCTTGAGACGAGGTCTTGTTATATAGCCCATGATGGCCTCAAACTCATGATTATTCTGCCTCTGCTGCCCTAGCACTGGGATCACAGAAGTGTGCCATCATGCTTGGCTGACTTTGTTTTTAAAATGAAAACATGTTTCCCAGTGAAATGACCTCTCTTTTTGTACATGTACATGCCAGGTTATGTAAAATCATCGGTATAAAACTGTGTGAAACATAATTGAAACCAAATGTTTACATCAAGCTTCCAATTCTCTTCAATAACATTAATATATAATCTCATAATATATTCTAAGTATTCTAATATATTTCATTTTTAGAAAATAAAAAACTACAGATTCTCTGGTTTCCTAGGCAACCAAAAGAATTCTGAAAGCGACTAATATGCCCAAGGGCATACTATATTCTAAAGATATACGATAGAGCTCATAGTCAAAGTTTCAAACAAGCATTTTAAAATTTCTACACAATCACTTGGTGCAAGAGCTCAAGTACCACCTTTAATCCCAGCACTCAGGAGGCAGAAGCAAGAGGATCTTTGTGAATTTCAGGCCAGCCTGGTCTACATAGGAAGTTCCAAGTCAGCCAGGGGCACCATAGTGAGCCCTGTCTCAACAAACAAACAAAACCAAAAAACAAAACAAAAGTCTGACTTTGTTATTTAGCAGCATTTAGCAGCAGGTTACTTTTGCCAGCAAGATAACTTTCTTCATTTAAACTAAATAGAAGAAAAAAGAGAAACTGCTGTTAGGGATGTTACAAGGCTAAAAATAAATAATCTGTGCAACACAGTTAGATAATGTGTTACAAGGTACACAGAGAACACTCACTAGAAGGGCATTTATTTAAAGGGATTTGGTAATTTAAATAATCACACGAACTCATTAAGATCCACAAGTCCTTGGAAGGTTAGAAGCAAAGACCTAAAATAGAATGATATAGAGAAGGAATGCCAAACCAAGCCAGGAAAGACAGCAGCAAGACAAAGGAGCTCTTACTAATGAACTTCATTCAGAAGCCTTATATGAATGAAGCCACTCCAAAATGAAGGCAGTACCTATGTCACCAGGAGCTAGAAGAGGATTCCTTAGAACTACAAAGTAACTGATAATTACAAAGTTCACCAGACTCAAATGACAGAACAGACTCAGAAGAACAGAATGAAACTTTTAAGATGAGAAAAACATGGGGACTGAGAAAACCTATTCATTTTATAATGCATTTAGAAAAACAAATGATACATTCTATTTACTATCATATATCTGTATATCCAGGTGGCCTTACCTCTAGGTTTGATAGGTTTTATTGTCAACTTGACACAACCTGGAGTCATGTGGGAAATGGGAAAACCTTAATTAATGAATTTTCCAGATCAGATTGGCCTATGGCCATATTTATGAAACTGTCTTCACTGATGATTGGTGTAGAAGGAAGGGCCCAGCCCACTGTTGGTAGCACCTTCCCCAGGCAGGTGGACCTGAGCTATATAAGAAAACTATCTGAGCATGATCCAGAGAGTGCACCAATAAGCAGTATTCCTGTATGGCTCCTACCTCCAGGTTCTTGCCTTGAGTTCCTGCCCTAACTTCCCTCAATGATGGATTTTGATCTGGAAGTGTAAGATAAATATACCATACCTGCCCCAGTTGCTTTTGCTCAGTGTTTTATCACAACCACAGAATGAAACTAGAACAGTCTATCCAATTGCTGTCTGGCATGGTGGCCCACACCAATAATCCTGGCAGTTGGGAGGTTGAGGCAGTAGAATTATTAGGATTTTGAGGCCAGACTAGGCTAGAGTGGAACCCTGTTTCAAAAGCGGGGGGAGGGAGATGGAGAGAAGGAGAGGAGGAGGGACAGAAAGAGAGAGAGGAAGGGAGGGAGAGGAAAAAGAGGGAAGGAGGGAGGGAAAGAAGGAGATAGAATCAACTTTTCAAAGGAAGGTGTGTCCTTAAGTGAAAGAATTAGTGGACAACAGATGGTGGTATACACATGGACACAATTTGGGATATTTGGGAGGTTGAAGGGAGGAGATTACAAGTTTGAAGCAGCTTTGGCTACCTGGTGAAACCCTATCTCAAAAACAAATACTAAAAAAAAAGAAGAAAAAAAAAACCCCAGCAAAGCTGATTCATTACTAATGCTGTTTAACTACTACTAACCAGTCTATTTCTGTCTAAAAGTCTCCAAAGTCTCTGATTTTCTTTTCCTCCTTTTAAAAGATTTTTATTTCATATTTGAGCATTTATAAGGTACACTCATAGGTACTTACTGAATCCATCTACCATTAGAAAACAAATAAGATAAGCACCAAACTCCCACCCTATGTCATTTTATTTAATTATATCAGGCATCTAAATTATAGTGAGAGTATTCAGGTCACAGCAAGGATTGCATAAGTTCATTTTTAAAAAGTCATTTATTTGAAGCCCAACCAATTTGCTTGGGTGATAAAATGTTATCTTTTGTTTTGCTTTATTTGTGGTTTTAATCCTTCTGCCTCAGCAGAATTGTATAATCATTGAAAAATTAATTACAAAGAAGAATTTACTAATATATTCAAGAGTTAATGTGAGAAACTATTCACGGGAAAATATTTTCTCAAAACAAAATAGCAACATGAAGGGATTAAAAAAAAAATCCCAAAGCCAGAAATTTTTCACTTAGGAATTATGCTTCTATTTTCCCATTGGACCAAGTAAAAAGCACAGGGAATCATGAATCTCCCCATAAGCACAACCCATTTTTCGTGCTCATGTATTTATTAAAAGGAAAATAATCATTCTCTGTAGGGACATAATGGGTATTCATTTTGTGAACCTTCAACTTTTTGTCAGCTGTCTCATTTGCGATGGTAATAATTACCATCAATGGTAAATTTCACTTCCATTTCTTTTTCTCTTCCTTGTTTGACTTTACTTTTTTCTTTTGTTAAGTCTTTACTATCTTGCCAAAATATAACTGGAGCAAAGACTGAAAGCACTTTAACTGCTGGTACTACTGAATCTTGTAAAAACTTGCAAGTACAAAAGAGTGAATGAGAAGAACAAATCAGATACATATACTTGTTCCCAACAGGTCTGTTCCAGTTGACAGTTAAAAAAAAAAGTTGTAAAACTGTGAATCACAAGTGTCTGTTTCTTGTGCTATTCAGATCAAAGAACAAATGCCCAAGAAGCTACAGTATCACTTTAAAAGTCTTCACTGTGAGGGCTGGGGATGTAGTTTGGCGGTAAAGCATGTGAGAGGCCCTCAGCTTGACCACCACCCCCCCCCCAAATAAAAAGAAGAAAAGAAGGAAGCAAAGAAACAGATCAAAGGTGCTGAAGACATATTTTCAGAAATCATCTAGGCATATCTGGAGGCACAGACATACAGACACAATGAAAACTAAATATTTAAAAAATATAAGCTGGGCATGGTGGTACATGCCTTTAATCTTTAATCTCAAGTATTAGAAAGTGCATGCATATAATTCATTTAAATTAGTTATACTAAGAAACTTTGGGGTAGGACAAGAACAAAAGAGGACTTTTTTTTTGTGTGTGTGTGTGTCTTTTTTGAGACAGGGTCTCCTTGTAGCCCCAGCTGTCCTGGAACTCACTATATAGACCAGGGTGGCCTCGAACTCACAGAGATCCGCCTGCCTCTGCCTCCCAAGTGCTGGGATTAAAGGCGTGCGCCACCATGCCCGGCTAAGAGGACACGCTTAGACTTGAGCAAAATAGTACCAGATACTTACAATATGCAAAAGTTTTAACACATCCACAAATCTGTAAAACAAAGCAAACAAAAAATGTTTAAAATGAGCTGATTGGGAAAATAAAACAAAAAACCAAAACAACATCTTCTGAACTATGAAGCTGATACCTACACTTTCTCTGAGCTCATGATCTCCTTGGCAATAAGATGAACTTTACTTTTCATTCCAGTATCTTCATCCTGTAGAAAAGAGAGCATTGAGAAAGCAGGAACTCACAGAAGGACAGTGGAGCCACACTATGAGTATGGCAGTTCTGATCCTCAGTCTCCTACCAGTACACGTCCAGAGGACACAACACCTCAAGGGCAAATGCAGAAAATGAGATGAGATGACAAGCCACGACACAGAAGTAGCTGAGGGCAATCAGGAATGGGATTGGTGGACAGTTTTCATTTTTTCATCCACTTCTTAGTCTGAACATTAACCCTAATCAGGGACAAAAACTGTACATGTCTGGGGGAAAAAATGAAGATAACTTGGCAAAAGCTTTCAGCATTTAGGTGGGTTTGTTGTTTCCAAGGGAGCAAACAAAAGGAGTTTCCTTTTCTATTCTCTGAAAGATCTGAAAACACGATTCCTCAGTGAAGAAGAAAATGCAGTAAACATGGAAAAAGTAATTAAAACATTTTAAGATATTTCATTGAAGGGCTGGAGAGATGGCTCAGTGGTTAAGAGCACTGACTGCTCTTGCAAAGGACCCAGGTTCTAGTCCCAGCATCCACATGGGGGCTACAAACCATCCTTAACTCCAGTTCCAGGGGAATCCAAAGCCCTCTTCTGACCTTCACAGCATTGCACAACATGGGTGCACTTACATACATGTACACAATATACTTGTGCACATAAAATGAAAATATTTTTTTAAAGTTGTTTAAAAAAAAGATATTTCATTGAAGATGAAAATTACAGTTGCTATCAGATTGAGGAGAGTGCTTGCTCAGCATAGAGGGCCTTGGGTTTAATCCCCAGCATGGCATGGTACAACACAACACATACACACAATAGTAAAACTAATTAATTAAAATTAAAAAGAAATTTCTGCTACCATTAAGCAGAAAATGCTCTGATACTTTTGTAAAATAAACATCAGACTCAGTTTTATAGAGGTTTTTTTTGCATCCTTGCCAGATTGGCAGCACCAGAACAGAGCTATTTTGTGCTGCTCCAGACACAACTGGGCAAGGAAATGCATAAAAACTCAGCATGGCAATCCAATAGTTATTCATTAATGAAATGCCACAGGAAACAACAAATAATGGTAGTAAGGTCTCTAAGAAGCACTCCCTCCCTCCCTCCCTCCTTGCCTCCTTCCTTTTGGGCCTTGGACAAGCTAAGTAAATGCTCCACCAATGAACTTTTTCACCTGGCTCCAGAATTTGGTCAGAATCAAGATATAAAATAAATGCAGTTTAACAATGAATGAACGTTCCTTAAAATTCCTGAAAATTATATTTTAATACTATTTAAAACATGCTTGTTTGTTGATTATATACCTTAAAGTCCTTTTATTTATTTAACTAAGCATAGGTGATGTCCAAGCGAACAAACCAGGTAATGGTTCCCGAACTTTGGCTTTGATAAGTTTTGTTTCATTTTTAAAATATTTTTTATTGAGCCTTTGTACATTTCATACAACAGGTCTTAATCAAATTTAGACACTCTCCCCCACATACATCCCGCCCTCCCCCGGAACTCATGTATTTTCGCATACATGTTAGGTTTCATCAGGTCAAGCATTTGTACCCATATGTCCTTTGGTGTAAGTTCATCCACTGGAGTCTAGTCAGATCATCTAGAGATCTTAAGGAAGGTTTACTTTCCCTCAATCAGCAGTAATCAGTTTTCCAACAATTCCCAGGTTAGGGCTGGCCTGCCGCCCATTTCCCTTACTCCACTTTGGGCTCTTGTCTGACTGAGCTGGCATGGGTCTTGTGCTCGACACCACCATTGCCGCAAGTTCACATGAGAAAGCTGCCAAAGGCCTGAAAGCCTCTGTTTCCCTATGTTCATGGACCAACTCTGGCTGTTAAATCTTTCTGACCCCTCTTCTGCAGTGGACCCTGAGCCATGGGTGGGTGAAGTTTAATATAGGAGTCTATCCAAGGACACATACTCTGCAGTTGTTTCATTTTGGAGACAGTGTCTGGCTCTTGTGGCCCAGGCAGGCCTCAACCCACAATCCTCCTGCCTCAGACTCCTGAGTCCTGAGATTACAGGCATGAACAACCATACCTAGCACGGAAGTTTCTTTAGTATATTTAGATTTAGAACTTTGTTTTTTTGTTTTCTGCTTTGCTGAGGACTGAACTTGGAGGCCTTGCACCTGCTAGAAATGCTGTACCAGGCAGGGAGTTAAATACCCAGCCTTCTGAATCTGGAATTTATTATTAGCATAGTCACTTCTGTGTTCATGGGAGTCAGAGATATAGGGGAGATCTTTATTTTGGATTTATTTTTTAAATTACTTTAGCGAACCATTAGATCTTAAATAGGAGACCAAGTCAGAAGAGTGAAAAAGTTCAAACAGCAAATATATAAAGTAAGTACTGGCCTAGAGCAGATCCACTGGCAATAGGATTTAAGGTTGCTTATTAGAAGAATTCAGGGGATGGGTAGTTCAATAGAAGGATGCTTGCCTGGTATGCACCATGCTAGGCATGGATTCAGTTCCCAGCAATGCACCAAAAAGGGGGAAGAATTAGAAAGAAAACCAAGATTTCCCAATACCTAACCTAACAATTATTGTATTCAGGACTTGGAGAGATGGCTCGGTTGGTAAAGTGCTTGCTGTGTAAGCCAGAGGACCTGAATTTAGATCCCCAGAACCCATATAATAAAGCTAGATGTGGCATTGTGCACCTATGACCTGATATGACCTGAGTGCTATGGAGGTGGAAACAGGATCATCCCTGGGGTTTGCTGGGTGACCTGTCCCACTGAAATGGTGAGCTCCAGGTTCAGGGAAAGACTGTCTCAAAAATTAAGGTGGAGAGAAACTGAGGAAGGTATCTGATGTCAACCTCTGGCCTACACACACACACACACACACACACACACACACACACACACACACAAATGAATAAATAAAAATTTAAAATTATTGCCAGGCATGGTGGCGCATGCCTTTAATCCCAGCACTTGGGACGCAGAGGCAGTCGGATCTTTGTGATTTCAAGGCCAGCCTGGTCTACATAATGAGTTCCAAGACAGGTGTTGGGGCTACAGGGAGACCCTGTCTCAAAAAGACAAAAAAAAAAAATTTAAATTATTGTTACTAAATCATGTTTCAACTTGTGGTAGTAAAGGTATGTCCTCTTGACAGTCACTGCTAAACATACACCCAATATAACTATTTTCCTACCAAGATTTGACAAATCCAAACATTCTGTAATATTTGCATATTATTTTGTGAAGCAATTTGTTAAATATATAAAATTCTCTTCTTTATTCTCCAGAAATGTTCACTATTTAAAAATAAATAAATCAGGGTCTCATGTAGCTCAGGCTGGACTCAAATTGCTATATATAGCAGAGAAGCAGAGACTGGCCTCAAATTCCTGATTCTTGGGGCTGGAGAGATGGCTCAGTGTTTAAGAGCACTGGCTGCTCTTGTAGAGGACCCAGGTTCAGATTCTAGGACCCACATGGCAGCTAACAACCATCCTTAACTCCAGTTCCAGGGGATCTGACACCCTCTTCTGGCCTCCATAGGCACTGCATGACATGATACACTTAAATACACGCAGCCTAGAAAACTCATACATATAAAATAAAAACTTAAATTAAAAAACAATTCCTGGCTGTCTCTCTAATCCCAGAGGCAGCCCAGTGGTTTGATTGCCCCCCCCCAATAAACTACTGTCCCCCATGCAGTTGTCTTGGTCGGTGGTCTTTGCTGCATGCTTCCATACATTATGGATGGCTGTTAGCTGCCATGTGGGTGTTGGGATTTGAACCCGAGTCTTCTGCAAGAGTAGCCAGTGCTCTTAGCCACTGAGCCATCTCTCCAGTCCCCTAACAAAGATTTAACCATATACTTGATTTGCCTTTAAAAACACTGGGGGAAAGATTTGGGTTTCTATGACTTGCCCATCTCACTGGTAATGCCTTACAAAGTGTTGTAGATCTGGGAACTGAGTAATCTGAACTGAGAAGGAACTTTGAGTCATAAAGATATACTTCCTGATATGTACCCTCATTTAGCAACTTTCTTTATCAAAAAATAAAGATATATTAAAATACTCATCATAAGAAAAATTTTTAAAAATTCCTGATCTTACCTTTTGTCCTTAAATACTGGAATTACAGGTGTGTGTCATCACACCTGCCTATGACCACCAATACCACAACTTTCCTGTATTTATCCCTTTCATGTTTTCTTACTTTATTGCCAAAGAGTCTGTATGCAATAGCCTTCCCACCAATATAAAGACAGTTCTGCCAAAAGTATTCAAGGAAGGCTACAACCCAACCATTTATGAAAATCTTTAAAAAGCAACTGATTACTAATTCGCAGTACATAAAAGTGCATTCTAATTGGCCTAGCATGTTCCACCTTGTTCCTTTTCTTTAGCTCTCAGATTCAATCGTTAAAGGGACAATTATGAAATTGACTTCTATTTCCATTCACATTCCACTTTTTTAAGGTAGGTTGTTGAGTGACTGAGACAAACAGCATGCATAATTTTTGTTCTATTTCACTCCAACCACTCACCTTTAACTATGTTTTTAACAGAAAGACAGATGCATAGCTAACATTCCCCAGGGTGCATAATCTGATCTTGCAGTCTGGGTATCAGTCATGCACTAATGAATGACTGGGACTGCATACGTGTTTACACACACACACACACACACACACACACACACACACAGGGTGGGGGAGAACTGATGTTTTGAATACTTAGCAAATCAGTGTATTTCTAATACAATGTATTTCTCTTTACTATCTTTAACTACAAAGTTTAAGCTTATGAAATATAGTATATATCTTTTAAGATCATTAAATGGCTGAGAGTAATCTCAGTGATGCATAGCATGTTTGAGACCCTGGGTTTGATTCCTAGAACTTCCCTTCCCAAAACCTACCTCCCCCTTAAAAAAAAAATCCAAGTATAATTTCTTCTTGGGATTTGTCTTTTATTTCCTTTCCTCTTCTTAAAACTTCCCTATCATTGGGACTCTACTCTTCTTCAGGACCTTGTTCTGCTAGAGCCTGGATTACAGAGAACTACAGAGAGTTGGTCACTCTGTAATTATAAAAATATGCTATCCCCAGGCAAAAAGCATGGTTCTACTACAAGTGACAAAAGTACAAAGACTGGAAACTGTATTTGTACATCACAATCTGAAAAGGAACTAGTATTCAGAATAAATAAAAACTGTGATAACTCAATACAACTCAAATAGTTCAGAAATGAGAAAAGATGTAAATAGATATTTCATCCAAGAAGACCTAAGAATGACCAATAAATGTGTTTTGACATAATTAGTTATTAGGAAAATGCAAGTTAAAAACCACAATGAGATTCAGTTTCACACCCACAAAATGGCTATAATTCAAAAGGAAAATCAAGTCAGGCACAGTGTCACATGTGTGTAAGGCAGGAGGATCAAGAGATGAAGGCCAGCCTGGACTACACAATGAAATCCTGTCTCATAACAAACAAGTAGCCAGGCATGACGGTGCATGTCTTTGATCTCAGCACTAAGGAAGGAAAGGCAGGTGGGTCTCTATGAGTTCAGAGCTAGCCTTGTCTACATAGGGAGTGCCAGACCAGCAAGGATACATACTGAGACCTGTCTCAAAACAAAACAAGCGAAAACATAGAAACAGTAAGTGCTGGCTTATAATCGCACTGCTAGGGGGCAGAGGCAGGAGGATCTTGAATTCTAAGTCAGACTGGACTCTGCGGTGAGACACTGTCTTGAAAAACAAAACCAAGAAGTTGTTGACAAGGACCTAGAAATACTAGAACCTTATATACTGCTGGTAGGCATGAAATCCCTTACATTACATATATACTTGATTTGGAGTTTCCATAGTCTCTTTAATATCACAGAGTATAGAATTTATATCTTTTTATAATGTTTTAAATTATTTATTTACCTTTTGTATACACATACACACATGTGCATGTGGATGTTGGAGGACAACTTGGGGGAGCCAGTTTTCTCCTTCTACCATGTGGGTCCTGAGATAAAGTCAAGTCATCCAGCTTGGCGGCAAGCATCTTTACCCACTGGGCCATTTTGCTGGCCCATGTCTCTTATCCTTCTTATCCTGAGCTTGTTTAAAGGAAAGAGTCAGTGGTGTATTTATGCCATCATTGTAAAATGTGAAGCTAGTAGCTGATTTTTTTTACTTTTGATAACAAAGTTGCTAAGAAAAACAGCTCCACTGCAGCCAATTCAGTGCTTTGCAGCTGAGCTGACATTAATGATCATAAGAATCACAAGCTCATCTTACAGTTCAGATTCCAAGGTAACTATTTTGGAAATTCTGAATCAACAGATCTGAGATGAAGGGCAAATATGAGCAAATTAAATTTATATATATATATCATATATGTGTATGAAAATATCATAATGAAGCTGGTTGTGGTGGCACACACCTTTAATCCCAGCACTTGGAAGGCAGAGGCAGGTAGATCTCTCTGAGTTCAAGACCAGGTTGGTCTACATAGTGAGTTCTAGGTCAGCTGGGGCTATAGGGAGATGCAGTCTCAAAAATACCAAAAGAAAAAAGAAAAAGAAATTATAATGAAATCTATTATTTTGTATGCTAAGTAGAAAAAAAATATATTTCAAAGAAAAAAAAAAGATAGCCCAACCTTCAAAAAGTAAGCAAAGGAACAATAACCATGTAGATACAGTATTACAACTATGAACCTGCTGACCATATGAGACCATAATCAAGCAGAGCATGAAATCAGGAAGATTTCACAGAGTAACATACTAGATGACCTTCCATTACTCTTTGAACACTCCATAACTATACTTGCATATCTCCAAGTACATGCTCTGACACATTGATCACAGAATTGGAAAAACAAAGAAACAAAAGCTGCAAAGTTGTCTTCGACTCCAGCCTCCAGGCTCGGTAACCTTCCTTGTTCCCAGCACAGGGAAAGCGCTCTGAAGTCTGCTTATAAAACTGAAGAAAGACTACCATCCTCAGGCCTCTTGGGGTAAGTCTATAGCGCAACTCTCGCGCCGGGACTCCCTAAGGCATATTCACTCTTCCATCCCTCCCGCCGTTCTATACTCCTAGTTTGGGCCCTGCGCCATTCCTAGTCTTGGGGCCCCAGACACCTGGGGAACCAATACTGCTTCCTGATCCTTCTCACCCAGACCAACTCAGTCCCTTTCTTGGGCTCCAGGAGCACCGCTTCTGGTCCTGGCCCCGCCCTCACCCCTCTCTGCTTCCCTGGGCCAGCACCACCAGCTAACTCTCCTAGCCTGCACTACCATCCTCAGGCCTCTTGGGGTAAGTCTACAGCGCAACTCTCAGCGCCGGGACTCCCTAAGCCACATTCACCCTTCCATCCCCGCCCCCCCCTTCTATACTCCTAGTTTGGGCCCTGCGCCATTCCTAGTCTTGGGGCCCCAGACACCTGGGGAAACAATACTGCTTCCTGATCCTTCTCACCCAGACCAACTCAGTCCCTTTCTTGGGCTCCAGGAGCACTGCTTCTGGTCCTGGCCCCGCCCTCACCTCTATTTGCTTCTCTGGGCCTGCACCACCGGCTAACTCTCCTAGCCTGCACTAC
>NW_008337073.1:4170206-4182575 GCF_000622305.1 Nannospalax galili | reverse complement strand
CCCAATTTTGAAAGAGATGTACCCTAGCTCAGAAAAATGTTATTGAATAGGTTAATGCTGTTGTAATGAAATGCTTCTTTTAATTAAAAAAAAAAAAAAAACTGAAGAAAGTTCATTTAAAAGAAGTACTTCCTCCCTAAAATCTCCTTGAGTAGGAAAAACTAACTCAGAAAATATGAAAAGGTCTCTACCTACTAAACTAAATAGAGCCTCAATTCTTCTAAGGATTGCCACCAGAGAGTTTCTCTGCACAAGACATGTATTCACAGTACAGTTCTTCTCCTCAGCTTCTACTCCCCTCAAGAACTAAATGGTCTTTTTCTGTGTTTCCCTGTTTTGTGTGGCTCCCATGCACATGCTAGCAAACATGTATGTCTTTTCTCTTGTTGATCTGCCTATTCAGTTTATTTCAAATGACTCTAACACGGAAACTCAGAGGGACCTGTGAACCTCCTATGCTTACTGCACCTTATATGAACAAGAAATTTATCTCTCTCTTTTTATAATGCTTTAAATTATATTTAAATTACAATTACAGGCATCGATTCCAGAACCTTGAAGTCCTCGCTCTTGCTCTCAGTGCCACCTTTAGTCTTTCATATTGGAGTCAACAAGGCCTGCCAATTTATCCTTCTGAATATTTCCACAAAGCCAAATTGATCCTCTCCTTAATGTGTTAGATTTCTGTCACTATGACACAATACCTGAGATAAACAACTTAAAATAAGTCTAGTCTGGCCATGGTTTCAGGGATTTGTCAATGTTTTTTTTCATATTCCTTTGGGCTTGCGGCAGGACAGAAAATTATGGCAAGAGCACACTGGAGCGGAACTTCTTTATTCTTGGCTATGAGAAACAAGGAGAGAAAGATAGGAAGGGGCAGGAGTCCCAAAATTCCCTTAAAAGGCCTGGTGCCAACAACCTAATTTCTTCTCATTAGACCTCACCTTAAAAATTCCATCTCCCAATAGCACCAGTGGATGGAGACCAAGCCTTTAAAACATGGACCTCACATTCAAGATCCAAAGTACAGCACAGTGGTTCAACACCCCCTCCTACGTCCTGTCTATACTTTTACTATATCGCCTATGTGGTTTCCTTGGCTAAAGATTCCTCCTATTGCAATCTGTGCTCTATACTACCATAAGAACAATATTCCTAAAATATAATCTAGTCATGTTCATTCAGGTCGAACCGTATCAACAGCTCCCTATGCACTGGGAGCAAAGACCATACTTTGCTTTGTCATGTATACGAGACACTTCACAATTTTCCCACTAATACTTTACTCTTTTTCTTACTGTGTATGACTTTAGTCAAAGTGGAACTTCTTCTAATTCCACATATGCTCTTTCCATATGCTTTTCTTTGGCTCTGAATTTTCTTCTGGTCAGGACAGTTTCTCCTCCTGCCATGTTCCAACCCATCCTTTAGAGTGGCATTCAAGGTTTTTTCTTCAGGAAGGATGCCTTCATGTTCTTCCTGCCACCTTCAACGTACAAGATTACTGTCTTGTCCATATAGTAGTTACAAAGCTTAGCTCAGTGGATTGTGATTAGTTGCTGAAATCTACTTAATCACTTTGTATCCTTCTAAATGTAGTACAGTGCCTAATTCACTGTTCAATGACTACATGAATAAGCAAAAGTGCACAAGGATGACTGCCACTTTCTCAGAACCTAAGACCAGAGCACAGTGTTTTGATATATTTAATTAACATAAAACAAACTAAAAACTTGTGGCATGCAAAATAAAACTGCAATGTGCTGGACTAGATGATAAGGAAATTTCCAAATTTAAAAATTCTAGGAATCTGTATACTTATTTTCCCTTTCAAAAAAGATTTATTTTTATTATATTTATGTGTGTGCCTGTATGGGGCTATGTGCACATAAGTGAGTGCAGGTGCCCACAGAGACTATAATATCAGTAGTGGGCTGCCCAGTGTGGTAGCTGGGAACTTAACTTGGGTCTTCTGCAAAAGCAGTAAGTACGCTGTATGCGCTCTTAACTGTTGAGCCATCTCTTCATGCTCCTGTTTTGCTTTTTAAACTAGAAAAACTACACAGCTAAATAAAGGACTGTTATTTAAAAAAGCAATCAGTGGATTACAGCCATTTTCAAAGTAGACAAAAAGCCAAAGATAACAAACATTAATAAAAGTTATATATCATCCTCATCTTGGAAGAACAGTAACTGATTCTGACCCAGTCCAACAATGATGGGAAAACACAGTTCAGTGTAAGACCTCAAAAGGCCATGTCTGACATCTTAAACTTCTCAGTTAATGAAAATCTGCTCTTAAATCGTATCACATTTCAAAGCAGATTGCCTGTTAAATAACAGCATCTCTCCAAAGTACTCTGTTGTGGAAGTTGAAACATGAACCACAAACAAATGAAAATACTTAGTCAAGGTCATAATATTAAGTCACACAAATTCTAAAACAGAACCTTTGATCTGAATCCAGTTTTACACTCTGAGCTTTTGATAATAGCTCAGTTTCTTAAACTCCTAACTCTGTTCTCTTTCCAGACACTACAAGTGATGTTCAATAAAATTTATCCATTACTTTTTTTTTCTTTTCTTTTTTTCTTTGTCTTTTTGAGACAGGGTCTCCCCGTAGCCCCAGCTGTCCTGGAACTCGCTATGTAGACCAGACTGGCCTTGAACTCACAAAGATCCACCTGTCTCTGCTTCCTGAGTGCTGGGATTAAAGGCATGCGCCACCACGCCCGGCTATCCATTACTTTTTAATACTATTACTAAAAGGCCTCTACTATCATACCCAAGAGTTTTACTTGTAAAGAAAAAATGTTAACATCCAGTCCTGTGCAAGGCACATCACTTTATCATGTACACTTCAAAGATGAGGTGATGTCACGGTTTAATTCCTAAAAGACAATGTCTTTTTCAGTCTTACCTCCTCCCTTCAAGAGAGACCATATCATGAGCTACTTTAGAAAGACCTGAAAAGGACTGAGAAGCAAATATACAGAGAAGCTACAGGGCCACAAAGAGACAAGATGAATACAACTCCTTTTTGGTTGTTTTGTTTTTGTTTTAAGACAAAGTCTTACTATGTAGCCCTTGCAGGCATGGAATTTACTATGCAGATCAAGTTAGCCTCAAGCTTTCAGGAATCCTCCTGCCTTTGACATTCAATGCTAAGGTCAAAAGCAGGAGCTCCCAAGCCCAAAATCAAACATCAAAAACTGAAAGAATGATAAACTAAAATCTAAAGAATATCCAGAGGACTAGAGAGATGGCTCATTTGGTAAAGTGCTGGCCACACAAGTATGAGAACCTGAGTTCAGATCCCTAGTAAAAAGCTTGGCATGGCAGCAAGCACCTATAATCCCAGCACTGTCTCCACTGGATTTTTTTTTTAATAGGATAGAATTTATACAATTTGTACAATAGAAGCAGCAGGGATTCCAGCAAGCACATTTCTGCTCTGTTTCCCAGTCAGAGCACAAACCACTGGATATCCTCATTGACACCAAGCAACAAAAAAGCAACCTCCACAAAGACACCATGTTAAAAATCTCTTCCTCTTGATAATTTCTGGTTTCCAGTTTGACAGGATGAGTTTCTTCTGTCTAATGGTTTTATCAGCTTCAACCATCGATAACTGGCTTTCTGACTGATTAAACGCATAGCAAATATTCCTGATTTCACTGTTCAAGGACCTAGGTTGCAGAGCTGCATGAACTCTCTGAAAATTATAGCCAGTTCTCCAGTCCCAAAGGTGCATAGTGCCATTGTCAGCTCCAGATAGAAGGATTTCATCAGAATTTACTGTCAATGTGTTGATAACAGCATTATGACCAGAAAGATTTTGAATGAAACTTCCATCAGGGAACTTCCACTGCTTTATGTTATCTGGAGAACCAGATACAAATGTGTAATGTTGTGGATGTAGAACCACAGCCCTGACTGACTTTTTATGGTTTGTTAGTGCTACTCTTGTCTTACCAGCCACCAGATCCCATAATCGGATTGTGGTATCATGGCTTCCAGCAATAATCTGTGGCTCTGCATCTTGACATCTCACTGTAACAACTGCATTTATATCTCCAGTGCTGGGATTACAAATCCCTTGGATTTACTTGTTAGTTATTCTAGGTGAATTGGTGAGCGCCAAGTTCAGTGAAACCCCTTCTCAAAAAAATAAGATGGAAAGCAAAAAAGATACCTAACACTGACCTGTGGCCTCTACATACACATGAACACCCACAGTAAACTCCCCCTAACATTCACACACAAAAGAATGTCCAAAGAGGATCAACAAAGATTCGAATGGCTCATTATTCTACTCCAAATTTGTTTTGTGGGCATCCTTCGGCTTCTGTGAATGATATATCAATTTGTTCGTAGAGACAGATTTAGGTTAAAAATCTCAACTCGGAGGTTTAAATTAGGGCAGCTTACTTAGCCTTTCTAAAATCCCTTTTCTTCATGTGAAACAAGCAGTAAATATGATAGATCCCATCATAGGAATTTTGGTTGGTTGGTTGGTTTTTTGAGATAAGGTCTCACTATGTAGCACTGGCTGGCCTGGGCTGTGTAACCCAGGCTGGCCTTAAACTCACAGAAGTATGCCTGCCTCTGCCTCCCAAGTGCTGGGATTTAAAGTGTGAGTCACCATGCCCAGCTGTTTGTTTTTTTTGAGACAGGGTCCTGCTATGTAGTCCAGGCTGGTCTTAAACTCACCAGTCTCTTGAGTGCAGAGATTACAGATGTGCACTATACTAAGGCAGAAGTAACCCTTTGAATTCTTGTTTGCTTTTCCTTTACAAAGACAAGGGCAGAGAGCCACACATCCTTTCTTTTATCCAATTACCAAACTGGATGTGTACTGAAGTGGAAAAGTGTTAATTGGCATTAAACACATACCAGTGATGTGTCCATTATGTGCCCATGATAGTATTTGGTATGGATTGAATTGTACCCCCATCATAGAATGTGACAGTATTTGGAAATGAGGTTATTTCAAATAAGTTAAAATGAGGTCACAGTGGAGTCCACTATGTCCAATGCCCTTGTAAAAGGCTCAAACACACAGACACATGAATGGGCAACATCATGTGATGATTCAGGGCAGAGAATGATTTGCTACAGCTTCAAGACAAAGAACCTAAGAATTCCAGCATACCACCAGAAACTAAGGAGAGAAGAAGAAAGTTCCTCCTCTGAGGGTTTCAAAGTTAAGTGTGGCCCTGTTTGTGTCTTGATTTCTGACTCTTAGCTTCCAGAACTGTCAGGCAAGAAATTTGCTGTTTTAAGGTACCTAGTTTATATGACTTTATGACCAGGACAATCTAACACAAATGCAACAATTAAAAATAAGTACATATGTTCAATATACATGCATAAGCATTCATGTTTTGGTTTGGGTTTATTTTAATTTTATGTGTATATGTGTGCTTTGGTGTATGTAGGTGCACTACATGCATGCTGGTGCTCACAGAAGCCTTTTAGAAAATGGTGTTGGATCCACTGGAATTAGAGTCACAGGTAGTTATGAGCCACCCGATATGGGTGCCAGGAACTGAATTCAGGTCATCTGCAAGAGCAGCAGAAATGGCTCTTAACCCCGAGCCATCTCTCCAGCCTCTTTGTTTTTGTTTTGTTTAAAAAAGAACAGACATTTCCTCAGGGTCCAGGAGGCTAAAACTCTAAGGTCAAGGTCAAGGTGTTGGAGGACTGGTTTCTCCTGGGGCTTCTTGAAATTGCAGATGACCCTTTTCTCATGTGTCTTTACAGGGCTTTTTCTTTGTGTGAAGGAGCATCTCTTTGTACATTCAACTTCCTGGGTTCCAGAGGTGCCAGCCCATCACAGCAGGGATAGGTGAAGAGCAGCAGAGCAGCTCCTATCATGGCAGTGGGGAGCATGTGGCACGGGACTTTTGTTACCTCAGTGGACAGGAGGCAGAGAAAGGGAAACTGACTTGATTTGCTAAGTGCTTTTGCAGCTTTTACACTGTTTGAGCCTCACAACTCAGGTAAGAACATTCTTGCATTTTACAAACTGAGAAAATAGGAACAAAGTATTCCTCTTGCTGTGCTTCTACTCCAAAGAACTCTTTCTTTTGCACATCTTACCAACTTTTTCACCTGAGTCGCTAAAGCATCAAATCTTGCACCCCCCCAACTCCCTTAGCTGTTATGTGAGACTCTAAGTTACATGGCACTCTCGACTGATTTTCCACTCAGCACTATTGTTTCTCCTTTAGCTGTATCACATTTAAGCCATAACTGCTTTATTGCAATACAATTTATATGCCATAAAATAGGTTTTTACCCTTTAAATAATTCAGTCGTTCTTAATACATTCAGGATTGTTGCAGCCATCACCATAATCTAAATTTAGAACACATCCTCATGCCCATAAAACTGTGCACACAACCAGTCACTGCCCATTCCTTTTTATACTCAAATACTGTTCCATTATGTAGATCTACCACCTTTAGTTTATCCACTTATCAATGTAGCATTTACTATGCAACGCTACATTAGTTATGCCTGAATAAAAATAACCTGACTCTTAGCATCCATTTTAAGCAAAGAGCAGACCCAAACTGCTGAGAACCTGTTCCTTCAGAATTCTTTAGGAACTGTGCTCTAGAATAAGAGCTCCCTCATTCTTTTATTGAAACAGTATATCCAGTATGAAAGGGGAAGTAAAAGTCAGACCTTTATCCTATCAGAGAAGAATCTTGCTAGGCCCAGACCAGCATACACACAACCACAAACAGATGCTATCAATTTAATTCCATCTATTGTTTGCAACACAAATGGGATAATCTTCACATCTTCCTTGTTTCCAACTAAAATAGCATGCTGTTTGCAACACTTTCTTGAATATGCAAAGCACATGTGTGCACACTCACATTCATACATTCTTTTTAGGTCAAGAGAATGGAAGGGTCATGAGGAATTAAACTATATGCTTTAGGTTACAAGAGGAGCACACTGTTCAGTGAGCTTGTCTGCATTATGAACAAGCTAAGATTAACTTTTTGGTTGCAAGGTTAAGTAAAAGTCATTTGTGTACAGTATGACCACACTGTAGAAGTCATTCCTACATATCAGTCAATGAACATTTAGATTCTCTCCACTTTGGGGCTATTATTGCAATAATGTAATGTTAGACTCCAACTGCTTTTCAAGCTACGGTATCTGCAGCAACACTTCCCCTCTCATAGATAGCAACAAGCACCCTTCTGAAACACTGTTTATGACTTTCTAGCTAACAGACTCCTAGGTGCCAGGATTTCTCACCTGTGAAGTGAATTATATCAAAGGGGGTATTGGTGGTCACACAGCCTGCTCCCCATCATCTTCCCTGCATCCTGCCTAGGAATCAGAGAACCTGGCTGTAGGTTTGTACTATGAAATCACCCCCATTCACTCTCATTTCTGCCATGGGGGCCCTGACTCCTCTCTTCAGAACCCCTGCCATGCTATCTGTCTCTGGTGCTGGGGACCTGAATTCTACTCAAATACCCTACCATGCTTATGTCCATCTGTCTGTCCATGACATTAATAATTCTTCTAATAAACTCCTTATTCCCAACAGTCCATCTCAGTGTCCCTTAAACACCCATCCCAGACTTTCCAATTATGAATAACAATAATATTTGTACAAGTTTTTGTGTACACATATTTTCATTTTTCTTAGATAAATAGATGTTAAGTATAGGATTGTTGGGTCACTTGATAACTCTATATAAAGCTTCTGAAGAATTGCAACTATTTTCCAAAGTAGTGGAACTATTTTACTTCTCATTTTATATTCTTTACATCCTTACTAGTATTTGTTATTGTTCATCCTTTTGTTGTTGTTTTTGAGGCATGTCTATTAACATAGCCCTGGCTGGTATAGAACTTGTTATGTAGATCAGGCTGGCTTTGAACTCATGACAATCTCAAGCTTTTGCCTCTTGAGTCCTGGGATTATAGGCAGGTGCCACCACACCTGACTCAAAGTGACTTTTTTTTTTAATTTATTATTTTTATGTGTATGAGTATATTGCCTGCATGTAGGTAAGCGACTTAAACACTATTTGTCCAAGGTCATCAACTATTACATAGCAAAGCTCAGTCTGAAACAAAGGTCTTAGGATGATAATTTCCAAAATTTTCCACTAAAACACAACACTACCCTAAAACAAACTGCCTATTGGTCATCAAAGAGTAGGCACACTTAAAACAATATGTATTCAATGGCAAAGTAACATAATGCTTTTTGTGAAATGTTTAATATTTTCTTTGTTGTATATAATGAGACAGAGAACAAAAGTCTGTCATGTAATTAAGTCAGGCATTGTTCTAAGCAGCGTATAATCATTTAGTCACTACAGTTTTTGAAAATAAGGACAAGCATCTACCCTATGCTACACTCTTTTTTTTTTCAGATAGAGAAACTAGTGCAAAGAGAAAGTAAATTGCTCAAATTCTCAAAGCTAGAGCTAGAAAGTTGGTTCAGCAGTTAAGAGCACTGGCTGATCTTGCAGAGGACCCAGGTTCAGTTCCCAGCTTCCACATGGTGGCTCACAACCACCTGTAACTCCAGTTCCAAGGGATCTGATGCTCTCTTCTGGCCTCTGTAGGCACTGCAATGGCATGGGTGCACTTACACACACGCAGGCCAAATACTCATACACATACAATAAAAAATGATGATGGAAGTAAAAACACAGTAAGTCAAGTAAAAAATTAGTGGAAAGCCTCATCAACAGAATGGATCATACAGTAGATAGTATATATACACATAAAATAAAAAGAAACATTTTAATGAGGTTGGTTTAAAAAATCATAAAGTTAGTAAGTGGTGGGAACCCGAATAATCTGACTACAAAGACTGTTCTTCTTATCACTACAAAAGCAAATTACTTGAAAGCATTCACTAGGCTATGGTTAGAGGGATAGTTTGCATGGTCTATTACTGCTTTTGGCAAGGTAAAGAGACAAAACGTTCCTCAAAGCAGCTGAAAATTCTGAAAGGAGACATTATTACTACTACTGACCCAAATTAAAAACAATATTACAAGTTCATAATTAACCAAATACTCTCATTAAAAAAAAAAAAAAAAAAAAAAAAGGTTACCTCATCAGGTAAAGGTGCTTGCCTTGCAAGCCTTCAGACCTCAGTTGAATCACTGGATCCCACATGGTGGAAAGAACTGATTCAAATAAGTCATCCTTTGATATCTATGTATTTGCTATCACACACACACACACACACACACACACACACACACACACACACGCACACAAAATAATGGTTTAAAAAAAGGTAAAGATTTAATAGGGACATGGCAATGTGGCACAAAGGACAAAAAAGAATAAAATAAACACAAGAACTGGGCGTGGTGGCACACCTTTATTCTGAACACTTGGGAGGCAGACGCAGGCAGATTTGAACTATGTGAGTTCAAAGCCAGTCTGGATTAGTGAGTTCCAGGCCAGCTGGAACTACAGGGAGACCTGTCTCAAAAAGACCAAAACACACACACACACACACACACACACACACACACACACACACACACACAAGAAGGAAAAGAAAGACAGGGACAAAAGATCCTTGGGAGTCTCCACTAAATGAAGGAGTCAACCAGGCAGTAATGTTAGGACATAATGCTGGGAAGAGGAATGGAACAAGGTTAGAGAGTGAGCTCCCCTATTGGCCAGGTATCAATACCATCCCCAGAACAATGTGGAGCTCAACTGCGATTACCACTTGAAGTACAGGGAGAAACTGGAAAAGGATCAAGCAGAACAAACAGACCAAAATAATAGTATGAATTAGGAAAAGAAAGAACATGGGGTTACTTATCAAAGAAGTAAGGGTTGATTTTAATTATGGCTCTCAGACAATACTATTTGAATGTTCTTTCTCAGACTCTTCACAGGCTTTGGCTCTTTCTAGTCATTTAAATTCTAGTCAAACATTACTTTCTCAGAGGCTTTCATCCAAAGTAGCCATCCCAGTTTCTAGCAGATCACTGTTTTGTTCCCTTCATAGCCTGAAACACTGAGGTTCTTCCTGTTTATATATTTGTGTTCCCTCTTGTTCCATTAGGATGTGAGTGAGCAACACAAAACCATGGGTCGTAATCACCTAGTCTCTAACAAATACTGATGGTACCTAGGACATGGGGGCATCCTATACATATCTATAAAGTCTATGTCCCAGAAGCAACATGGAAAATAAGCTTTCAAACTAGAGCACAGAAGACATGAGTAAGGCACAGGAGGCATAATGGATTAGTAAATTATGACAAGAATTAGGTGACAAAGGCTTTTTCCTTGGCTTGCTATGCTCTAAGGATCCTTTCAAATTCCATCTTGTAACACCCCAATATAGCATAGGACATTGCAGCTATGCTAATTTTCTCCCTTTCATAATGTTTTTATTCAAAGAAATGTGATCTCAAATTAAATACATAGATATTTATATGAGACTAAACATAGTATAACGAATTTCCTCATTATACAACCTAAACATTTCCAACACAACAGGCAATCTCCATGTCTGCTATATTGCTCCCAAACATACACACACACACACACACACACACACACACACACACACACACACACACACACACTAGATTTTTTTTTTTTTTTCTTCTTTTTTTGGTCTTTCTGACACAGGGTCTCGCTGTAGCCCCAGCTGGCCTAGAACTTGCTATGGAGACCAGGCTGGCCTTATCTCTTAGAGCTCTGCCTGCCTCTGCCTGGTTACTCTAAACTCTAGTATCAGTAGATACTAGATTAGTGTGACGGTTAATACACTGACTGTCAACTTGATAGGACCTAGAATCACATAGGAGACAAACTTCACAGCATACCTAAGAAGGATTATTTACATTAGGTTGAGGTAGGAAGAACCACCTTTACTGTTAGGTGGGTGGCACATTTCCATGGGCTCCAGTCCTGGACAGAATCAAAGGGAGAAGGCAAGCTGAGCACTACCATTCATTGTTCTCTACTTGCTGACTGTAGACACTGCTGCCTCCAGCTCCTGCCACTGTGACTTCCGAGACATAATGGACTGTATGCCCTTGGACTGTAAGCAAAAATAAACCCTTCTTGTTGGGAGACCTCTGTTATGCAAAAGTCGAAGCCCCTTCACACCGGACAGCTCATGCAGCTCGGGGAATGTGCTGTGGGCTCCTTTTCATAGCAAGGTGCTTTCTGGCATCTTTCCTGTCTCTCCCTTTGAAGTGGCCGCCACAGATGCCTTGACATAAACATGGCCTTTGGCTCTATGCATACCATGCCTTCCTGTGTGTGATTTTTACAGGTAGACAATAGTCTAGCAGAAACCCACTTCCACATGTAAATAGAATATCTCACAAAGTATCTAAAAGCTTTTACCACTACCCCCATGGTATATAAATATGCTAGTCTTCTCTTAATAGTCGGAGATCAGGTCAGAGACTGGGAGATCAGGCCAGAGACTGGGAGATCAGGTCAGAGACTGGGTCCCAGAAAGCTGGATCAGCAGAGAGCTGGACAGCAAGGAGCAGAGATACAATAAAGCAGTAAACACAGACTAAGCCGTGCCTTGAGTCCTGTGTCTTACTACCGGCGACCTGATCTCACCGGAGAGCAGCACTCTCCGTTACCGACCCACGGATATCCTAGCTTTCGCCGCCTCCGTGTTTCTTCCCTGTGGAGTTCACTGGCCAGGACTCCGCAATCCTGAGGAAGGGCATAAGGGTGTAAAAGAGGCGGAATCCCGACTAGATAATACTCTAGTAGCAGAAGAAGCTCTCCGCTCCAGAGAAGTGTGTAGCTATCAGCTACAGCCAGCATCAGAGAAGTCTTTACACCTGCCGTCTCCAGAGAGGCGCAGCCGGCCAGGCCCGCCAGCCGCTAGCTAGCCAGCGGGACCAGAACCACGGCGGGAGAGTGCACGTACACCTGACCCTGGGCCACATCCAGAGTGAGTGCGCCCGGGAGCCCAGGCGCGCTCCCCACATCGCCTGCAGCCAGACTCACGCCGGGATTAGCCAGGTGTGGCGGAGACCCCAGGGTGCCCGCACACACCACGCCGGGGGTCAAGCGACACGCACCATACCTTCTTTCCTTAATTTCCTTCTTCTCTGGTATTTTGTTACAGCATGGAGACAAATAACTAGTATAAACAGCAATCTTTATTCTGTCTTTAAAAAGATCAGGGGACAGTGAGATGGCTCAGTAGATAGACACTTGCTGTCAAACCTGACACCCTGAATTCAATGCTCAGAACCCACATGGCAGAAGGAGAGAACCAACTCCTGTAAGTTGTCCTCTGACTTCCACACAAGCACCATGGTGCATGTGTGATTTATATATATATATATATAT
>NW_008337073.1:4152706-4167706 GCF_000622305.1 Nannospalax galili | reverse complement strand
TGGCCTTGAACTCACAGAGATCCGCCTTCCTCTGCCTCCCGAGTGCTGGGATTAAGGCATGCACCACCACAGTGGCTCAGTGAGATTTTCTAGTAATTGAATTTAGGTCTGGTGAGATTTGGGAGGCAAATAAGGTGAAAATCCTTTCACATTAGAGCATTTTGGACTTTGGAGCCTTCCGATCTTATTGTATGTATGTGTGAAGTTCACAAAGAATAAATATTTTTTTTTTTTGTCTTTTTGAGATAGGGTCTCACTGTAGCCCCAGTTGTCCTGGAACTCACTGTGTAAACCAGGCTGGCCTTGAACTCACAGAGATCTGCCAGCCTCTGCCTCCTATTACTCAGTGGCCAGGGCCTCAGGGAACCTTATCACTCAAAGAGGTGGATGCTCACCTTATCATAGGTGGCCTTGAGACTCACGCCCTGGCAGGGAGAGGCTGAAGTTTCCAGTCAGATCACTACAAAATTAGCTTTCTGTGGGAGCAGGGACAAGAGCCAGCTGGGTTATTAGCTGTTGATTTATATTGGCAACATAAATAAGAGTGAAGAAGATACAGACTGTGGAGCCCATTCATGCAGATAGAAGAAAATGTACCTTCACTTTTTGTGGGAAAGGAAGGGGGTTTCATCTGTGCTAGGGACCAAGGGTCTTAATGCAATGGCAATGGCAATGGCTCTCCCACAGAGTTACATCCCCAGCCCTATCAGTTTTCATCTTAGTTCCTTATCTCTTTTATCCACTAAAACCTTGTTATCTCAATGTAAGTTAAATTTCTGAGCAGCATTTTAGCATTATCCGGAAACATCCTAGAAATGCAAACATCTCAGTCCCTACCCTGATCTACAGAATCAGAATCTGGGTTGTAACAAACCCCAGTGATGTGTGAGAAGCTCTGCTCTAAAAGGCTTTCCCCATTAGCCCATCTGTGGATTGTTTGGGACCTAAGAATTCTAGGTGATTAGTAGTGTGGCACTGTGAAGAAACTGGGTTTTTATTTTGTACAGAGAGCTGAAAGGTATTTCTTGATCAAACATTTAAAAGGCTTTTATTAAGATGGTAACGAGTTGTTACATCCTTTAGAAATCAGAGTCAGATGTGATTATACATCTGTAATCCTAGTACTTTGAGAGACTGATAAAAGAGGATCATGAGTTTGAGACCAATCTAGGCTACATGACAAAACTCTGTCTCCAAGGTAAAAACACAAAAACGGCAACTAAATAATCCTCCAAAATGGATTAAAGTACAAAAGTTACTATTTAAGAACAGGGAAAAGCTAGGTGTCATGGATAGGATTGAGCATATGGCTGGGTGGCCGAGTATTTTTCTAGCATGCAGGAGACCCTGGGTCAACCCCAGCACCACAGAAAATGAAAACAAAACTATAAGGATCAAAACATACTGATATGAAACAGTAGAATACTTTTCAAGTAGTTTTACTTCCAAAGATTGCTTACAGACTAAAAACCTTCCCTGATTGTCTTTGTTCATGTCTTGCACATCTATTCATCTCCTCTGGATCCTATATGATCTTACCCACTAGCTATGCACTGGTTCTCTTCATGCACATGTACTCACAAAGCAACTATGTTTTCAGCTGAATCCCCAGCACACTGCCTGACACGGAATAGGCCCGCAAGCAGTTTTTACCATTTTCAATGGTGAAGCAGTCTGAAGGAAGATGGCTACATCAGGGATTAAGAGGGAAGGATTGCTATGAGAGGCAAAACAAAACTCACAGAAGGTTTTGGAGTACATTTTATCAGCAGAGCAAGTAACAGTAAGCAAAACAGAGACTGGTAACAAGGGACCTGATTTAAAAGGGAAGATATGAGCTCAGCAGTATAATCAGGGAAGATGGCATCTAGGACCCACACTCATTGTTTTCCTACAGAACTGTTAGAAGCTTCCAACACAGCCTAGATAATTTTAGACTTCTGATAACAAAACACAGGCTCCTCGCTGATGCCAACCCTGTAGTCTGGAGCTCTTCTATTCTTTTTATTTCCTTCCCACTGCCAGGAAAATAACACACCAACACTGCTTTGCAGGTTAAAAGAACAGGACATTGTGTTTCCTCCTCATCTTCCTGCCTATTTAGTTCTGATTCTAACGGTCCACGTAAAAGGAAAGTGGGCTTCAAGAAAACCAGAACAAAGCCACAGCTCTACCTCACTGGGCTATCCTTTCCAAGTCAGATTGGCTTCTGGAAGATCGATTTCTAGAGACCAAGAGAAACAGAAGCCAGAAGATAATTCCTACTGACAACCTTCTGTTCAAGTCCAAGAGCCAAGGTCTATACATTGGTGTGATGACTAGTCAATGCCATCACTTAAAATTACTTATTTTTTTCAATGTGCTAAATTCTATATATGGACAAAACATCTTCCACTGAAAAAGTACAGAAAATTTTATGTAAAAATATCACACTAAGAGTCATCTTTAAAAAGGAATGATCTTTTAGAAAATATTTAATCTACTTCCTCCACATTTTAGAAACATAAAACATGCAGTGCTGAGCCAGACCTCATAGTTGCCAGAGATCATCACAAAACACCCCTGTGCATTTCTACTGAATAAAATATCCCAGCAAGGGAGGGAGAAAGACAGGACAGCAGAGGGAAAGGAAGCAGAGGACTAATCAAGGAACATTCCAACTAACTGATGGTCTGTCCAGTACCTTTACCTTCAGAAGTTTCTGGCTCATTATCAAGTCACAACAGGTAAATCTGAATTTCTGTGCTCTTTTTCTTCTGCCTTCTACACCTGACCCTAATTGGGCAGAACCTGCTTGTCCTCAGGATGTTGGCTGTAATTCTTTTCAACTGCTGTCTCATTATGACTTCATGACTGTCTGTTTCCTCTAGCTGTTTTCATATTTATCACAGTGGGAAAACACGAATAAAAGTCTTTAAGGATGAACATTACAAGAAAAACTTAGCAATAATTTGTTGTTTTGTTTTGTTTGAGACAGGGTCTCCCCGTAGCCCAGCAGGCCTGGAACTCATTATATAAACCAAGCTGACCTTAATCTCACAGAGATCTGCCTGCCTCTGCCCTCTGAAGCAATACATTTTTAATGATTAGCTAATCAGTTATTATAAGCTAACAGTATAAAACTAATCTGTAATATCACCAGAAAACTCTGTTACCTCAATTCCATTCTAAAACTTTGAAGTCAGGGTCACAGGGAAACCATAGATCAAATAAACAACAAAAATTAAGAACCTCTTTCCTTCATATTTTTGGTTTTTAAAATTTGTTTTTCTTTGTGGTGCAGGGGACAGGGCCCAGGGCTTTGTGAATGCTAAGCAAGGGCTATTGCTGAGCTACAGCTCTAGCCCCAAAGACCTTTTTTTGGGGGGGAGGGGCAGGGTTCTTTTGGTCTTTTTTGAAACAGGGTCTCCCTGTACCCCAGCTGGCTTGGAATTCACTATGTAGATCAGACTGGCCTTGAACTCACAGATTCGCCTGCCTCTGCCCCCCAAGTGCTCGGACTACAGGCATGCACCACGTCACCTGGCTGACCTTTAATCCTCTTTGAGTTTTCTAGTATATCTGGAATTTCCCTAAAATGAGTAGGAAGGTGCTCGGATTCCTTTAGGCACAACCTACAAAATAGGTATGGAGGGTCATTTCATCATCCAGTAGACCTAGGAGCTACATACTCATGTCTCATTTTTTAGGTTTTCCACACGCAGGATAGTATGTGCAGAGTCTATGTGGCAACATAAAAGCCAAGAGGTAACAGAGTTAGAGGCACCTTTATCTGACCTGAACAAACATAAAAAAAAAACTGGGGTTGGAGAGTCGGCCCAGTGGTTAAGATCATTTGCTGCTCTTGCAGAGGACCCAGGTTCAGATATGACTCCTCTGCTGTACGGTAAGCAGGATCACTAGCAGATCTTCCCCATAACTGCTTTGGCCTTTCCTTTCTCCTTCCCCTTCCCTCTTTTCTTCTTTTTGAGACAGGGCCTTACTATATATCCCCAGACTGGCCTCAAACTTGTGATGCTCCTGTCTCAACCTCTAGAGAGCAGGGATATAGGTATGCACTATCACATACAACTGGAAACTTCACTTTAAAAAGTAATGATTTCATCCACCTGGTATGGTGGAACACATCCATAATACCAGCACTTGGGAAGCTGAGGCAGGAGGACTGTCCGTTCCAAGATAACCTGGAAGACTAGGAAGATTCTACATCAAGTAAAGTATAAATACAAACTAACAATTTCACTATTTTGCTCTCAGTTTAAAAAAAAAATCTGTAGCATATGTAACCAGTGCATTAACCTTTTTAAGCTAAAATCTGATTAATATAGACTTAAAAAAAAAACTCATAAAAACTTAAGGAATAGCATAGTAGGAATTTTTTTAACCTCAAAGAAAGAAAGAAAGCATGAATGAAAAACATAAAATACACAACAATTAGTGTTTTATGTTTGGTTCATAAATTCTAGGTGTTAGCAACAAAGTCTTTAAAACAAGCAAGCTGGATAGGTGAAATGGCTCTCAAGTAATGGTACTAGCCACCAAGCCTGAGGACCTGAGTTCCTTAGGACCCATGTGATGGACAGAACCAACTCCTAAAAGCTGTCCCCTCTGACCTCCACACGAGCCCCTGTGGCATGAGCGCTGCCCACCAACCACAAATAAAAAATAAATAGCAAGCTCATTTGTAAAGCTTGAGAAAAAGAAGCCATACAAAAATACTTAGCTTCAGTGGACATGGTGCTACCACACTGTGTCTGCAGCCTCTTTAGGAATAGCTTATTTCCTTCCCAGGGTGATGAGAATTTTAAAAGTAAGACATTCTTGCCCTGTTCTTACCCCTTGTTTTTCTTCCACCTAGTCTCTAGGCTTAGAGGTCGGCATATTTTCACAGTAGCCTTAAAAAAAATCTTTTAAGCCAGCATGGTGGTGCACATCTCTGGTCCCTACACTTGTAAGGGAAAGGCAGGGAGATTAGGTCAAGAGTTCAAGGTCTTCCTCAGCTATACAGAGATTTGAAGGCCAGCATGGATACAAGAGACCATCTTTTAAACAAAGCAAAGCAAAACAAAACAAACACAAAAACAAAGGAACGACAACAACAACAAAAAAGCAACAAAAATATCTTAACTCTTAGGATGCAAAGATATACAAATTGTAACTTTCCCTTAGTCTTTAGGGGGTTTGTTTGGAGAACTATTGGCACAAGTCCTTAGATAACGTACAGGAAGGGATAATATAGCCAATTGATGGCTTTAAAAAGAAAAACAGCTTAGTGAAGGGACAGTTTAACAATCTCCTGGGGTCAAAGAGTAACCATAAAATTTGTGGACTATGCCAATGTGAACAGACTCATGTGAAGGCATGGTATGACTCCTATGTCTCCCATGGTGCTCTGGCTTATCAGAGCTCACTGGCCTACAAGCACAGATGACAGTGTCCTCCAGAGTGCCTGGTTCTCTCAGGAGATACTGAAGAGGAACACAAGGTTGAGCACAAGTCCAATATATATTCTTGATTCCCACCCGCAGTTTAGGTGGGTGGCAGCCAGGTCAAGGCTGAACTGGTCCTAGCTAAGAATGAATAAACTGCTATAGAAATCTATACAAAAACAGGTACTGGCTAAAATGATTACTGCATATCAACAATTTTGCTGTCTTAGAATTTGAAAGGCTTTGAATAATGATTCCTTAAAATAAACTTCCAGAAAAGTGTACTGAAATCTTTTTAATACAAACAGAAAAACATTTCATTGATCTTAAAACTGCCTTCAATAAAATGTAGAAGGTTTCCAATCCAGTCTTATTACTGTACCAAAATGTTTCTTTTACTGAAAAATGCAAACTTTTTCCCATCATATGATGATGTTTAATTTAGTGCCAGAATAAATAAAGGTCACTAGAAATGAATAATGAGGTTGAGAAGGCCACAGAAAAGCACTTCCCATTTGCACACCCATGCACACCTTTTTACACATATACATATCTTTTACAATTATATTATATAGTACTTAAAATAAATAGAACAGCTATGTCATTTATTTCTACATTATTTGAGGGCCTGTTATACATCATCATGTTGGAGGCTAAATAAAGATAATTTACTAGAATTAGTTACAATGTTCAAATTATCAATTATAATATTGCTTCTCTTTATTTTCTTACTGAGTGTGGCTTTCTTAAATAGATAAAGAAAAGGGATTTAGGATAACCGTAGTAACAGGGAACACAATCTAAAAACAAAATAAGGACTGGGCATGTAGTTGACCAAGCATGTCTGGGGCCCTGGGGTCCACCTTTGGCACCAAACCAGCATACCCTGCAATCCCTCAGAAGAAAAGCAGAAGAGGAAGAAAGGGAAGAAACAAAGAACAAAAGAAAAGGAAGGGAGGGAAGAAAGAGGGAGATACTGCATGTAAACGTTACAGAGCCAGAAAAGCGAGCATTGTATGTGCAGGCAATACTGCAGTCAGGGAGATGTGAAAAGACTGCACTTGAGAAGTGACTCCAGCAAATCAGAGGAGCAAAGGCATCCAGAATGGAGGACACTGTGAACAAAGGCTTGAAGGTGAGCTGCAAATGATACAGAGGGTGACCTGGACAGGGAGTACTTGGGGAAAGTATGGGGTGATTTCTGTGAGATGAGAAATGAGAGAGGTGGCTGCTGCTAACAGTGACTGCCTGGCAAGTGGCCAAGGCAGACAACTGTTCACCCACCATGGGAACTGGGACTCCAAACTCTCCTGCAGCTTTACCAAGTTCTAATAGTCAGGAAGGAGTCCAGCCAGGGAGTCAGGCCAATAGGTGAGACTGAGTGGTAATCAAAGCTTCCCCTATGGGTAGCTTCTCCAACAGAGTGACTAAGTGTCCTGTGTCAGCTGTACATGCCACACTGCTTCCTCCAATGTCATGTAATCATAATCCTAAAAGCCACTGAGAAGGTGGTGAGATTTTCAGAAAATATGACTATATGCTAGACCCTTGATTATACCTTAAACTGGAGTAGTATAAGGTCAAAAATAAAAGTCCAATATTATGTCTGTCTTGATATCTGGGGAAAGTCAGATAAACCCTGAGACGCTAACCCCAAGTTCTCCTCTAAACTACTCAGATTTTAGTTCCCTGTCAGTCCAAAGAATTACTCTACCAAGCCAATCACATCCTCCTGTAGGAACCAGGGGACACCCCACCTTCTTGATACACAAAGTCTGCCTCCCACAGCCCTGGTGATTCATTCTGTTCCTGTGTAATCCTCATGTAGTGCTGTATGGCATCTGGCGTCTTCCCTTTCTAGCTGTGAATATGTGACTGATAAACTGATGATCTTTGGTCAGTGCTGAGCTTTGTATGTTCAGCCACGGCCATAACTGTAGGACAGGAATCACTCCCTCACTAATAGAAAGGATGTAATTAAAATAACCAGGAAAGGAAAGGAATCTACATTCTCTAGGATCCTGAGGTGCAAAGCAGGCACACTGGTGGTTTCTAAAAGAATTACCCTGAGCAACCACATTGAGGGTTATCTAAAGTTGGCTTTGAATTAAAAAAGAAAAGAAAGAAAGTTGGCTTTGAATATGCCTAATTATATTTTTTCAATACATCTTAATAAATTCATAACTCAAGCAATATTTGAGCTAAGGGCATTAAGGCAACATTATCGAAATGTAGCATGTTCCATGTTACAGAATGTAAACTGTTACATCAAACCCAGTCCTCACTATAATAAAATACTAGGGAATTAAAAAGGAAACCAGTAGTTAAACCCAAAGGATGTCTGCTTTCACTCCCAGGTCTAGTTTTATCCAGATCTACTAAAGTGTCTCACTTTCTAAAAGGAACCACAACTCTAACTAGGACTCCCCTCTGGGAAAAAGACAGTAGGCTACTTGGGAACCAGTAAGGAGCCAGTGAGGGAGAAGTTAAATTGTTATTCGTGAATAAATTCAGTCTACTTCCTTACTCAACAATTCCAGTTACCATTTCTCTTCCTTATGTGTAAGCCATAAAAGACCTCTCTTAAATGTCTTCCCTAGACCAGTTATGAACCAATAACCCCAAAGACCCAGGCAGAACCTTCTTTCTCAGAGAACTCTGGGATATAGGCCCATTTTCTCAAAACCAGGAGGCTGTAGTGGACATTTTTTCCCACCATTCTTTTTTTCTTTATGCAGTATTGAAGACAGAACCCAGGGCCTCATCCATTCAGGTAAATACTGTACTATGAGATAAAGCCCAGCTCTTCTTCCTCTACTCTTGTTTATTTGGTTAAGGCAGGGTTTTGCATAGCCCAGGCTGGCCTCAAACTCATAATACTCCAACCTCACTTCCCTGAGTACAGGGATTACAGGAATGCACCATTACACCTGACTTTTAATCCTTTAATCCAGTGTACCCTTCCATTAGCTACACTGTTGACTAACTCTGTTTATTTTTAGCTCCTTTAGGAAACTAAGAAAAATCATAACATTTCTATTAAATCATGATAACATCTTCGAAAACTAGAGTCAGGGAAAATGGAAGGCAAGTAAAAATAAACATAGTATTTAAGGAATGAGATATACAAAGTTACTTTAAAAAAAACAAAAAACAGGGTCTCCCTGTAGCCCCAGCTCACCTGGAACTCACCATGTAGACCAGGCTGGCCTTGAATTTACAGAGATCTGTCTCCTTCTGCCTCTGAGTGCTGGGATTAAAGGTGTGCACCACCACACCTGGACATCAGATTCACTTTTAAAAGGATCACAAGCTGGGCGTGGTGGTCCATGCCTTTTTAAGGATCACGAACATTTCTTTGTAGCTTTATACATTTCTTGGAGCAAAAGAAAAGCTATCCTCAATAGAAAAGAAAAGCACTTGCTTTAACTCAGGACAGGCCTGGATTTGAAGTTAGGCTCCACCTCTCACCTAGCTATATGTAACCGGCTAGTGATTTAAGCTCCTTAATTAAAGACTCTTTTCAACTATAAAACTGATAGAAAACCATCTGCTATTAAGGCTAAATGAAGTAATGTAAGCATTTCTATAATATGCAATAGATAAGAAATAAAAATTAAGGGCTGCTGGGCTGGAAAGCTGGGGCAGCCGTTAAAGGTTCAGGCTCCCTCCCAACCAAAGAGATTAAGGGCTGAAGAGCTGGCTCAGAAGTTAAGAACACTGGCTGCTCTTGCAGAGGACCCAGGTTCAGTTCCCAGCACCCACACAGCAGCTAACAACTGTCTGTAACTCCAGTTCCAGGGGCTCCAATGCTGCCATCTGGTCTTAGCAGACACTGCATTACATGGGTACACTTACATACAACACACATGCAGGCAAAACACTCACATAAACTAAATAATTTTTTTTTAAAAGTTAAAACAAAATGAAAACAACACAAGCATGAGCAGAGGAAGAACACCAGGGCTCAGCAGGTAGATGGTAAGGTCCTAGATTTGTTCCTGTCCCCCTGCTAAGTCCAGAACTTGGTGCAATACCTGATATTACAGGATGCATTAAACTTAATCCCAATATCTCAACACACATTCAGTATAGTACAATTAGGTATGTCTACCATGCTGTTTATGTTTATAATGCCTACAAAGTAAAAACTTTGTTTCTTTCCTGATATAGAGTGTTAATATGTAACTTGGGCAGACCTCAAACTTGCAATCCTGCTTGAGTTTCTCAAATGCTGGGATTACAAGGGTGCACCACTACGTATGGCTTGCTGAGAATGGTTTTTATCTTTTTAAGAAGTGGGAAAAAAAGTATTTTTTAATGTGAAAATTCTATTCAGTATAAAACTTTTAATTTTGAAATGCAGTCTATTAGGCTCGTTTCACTTTTAGTGCAGTATGAAAATCTGTATTTAGTAAGGAAGTAAGACCACTATGCAACTATTTGTCAACTTCATACAAATAGAGGCACCTGGGAAATCAAAAAATTTCCTCCATCACACTGGTCTGTGGGCATGTTTGTGGGGGCATTTTCTTGATTGTTAATTGCTGTGGGAGGGCCTTAGCCCACTGTGGGTGGTGCCGTCCTTAGGCAGGTGGGCCTGGGCTGCATAAGAAAGGTAGCTGATTGGGGCTGGAGAGATGGCTCAGCAGTTAAGAGCACTGACTGCTCTTGCAGAGGACCCGAGTTCGATTCCCAGCACCCACATGGCAGCTGTGAACCATCCTTAACTCCAGCTCTAGAGGAATCTGAAGCCCTCTTCTGACCTCTGCAGCATTGCACGACACAGGTACACTCACTTACATGCAGGCAATACACTCATACACATAAAATAAAGGTAATAGAAAAAAAAAATAATAAGAAAGGTAGCTGAGAAAACCAGGGGGAAGCAAGTCAGTAAGCAGCTTTTTTCCACAGTCTCTGCTTCAGTTCCCCCCTCCAAGTTTCTGCCCTGACTTTCCTCAGTGATGGATTGTGACCTGGGAGTTTTAAGGTAAAATAGATTCTTTCCTCCTCAAGATTGTCTTGGTCAGTGTTTTATTACGGCAACAGAAAGCAACCTAGGAAATGGCACTTTGCTCTCTATTTCAAAATGAAGTTCAAGTTACCAAAGGAATGTGCCCACAAATAAAGTTTTCTTGAAACACAGACATGCTCATTTTTTTGTGGGTGTGTACTGTCTGTGGCTGCTTTTGCACTGCATTAGTAAAGTTGGACAGTTACAAGAAAAAAGTTATGGCCTGCAAAATATAAAATGTTTCTCATTTGGCACTTTAAGGAAAAAGTTTGCTGACCTGTAGTACAGCTGTATCTGCTCTGGACCAACACTCCTTGTATTTGAATCTTAGCTCTGTAGTTACTGGTTTAATGGAATTAATAAGTCTTTAACCTATCTATGCCTCAGTTTTCTCTATGCCTTCATTTTCATAAAATGAAGAGAAGAATAGTGCCTACCTAACAAGGCTCTATGAGTTAAATGAATTAGCAAAAGTAACTCACAAAAAATGCTTTTTACATAAAGGAGCTAGTTTACCTTTTTTTCCTCTCCTATATAGCATTTTCTATAACATTAAGAAAAAAAAAAAGATTGCTACAGACATTTAAAATCTAGAACCATATACACATTACTTTAGAGGGAAGCTTCTCTATTATCAGTCATATGAAACAGTTCACCAGCAGCTTAATTAAACGTCTGAGTAAAGAGCTCTTTCCTACACTGAAGTTATGTGAGCTCCGACTTTGCAGCATGTAACTCAAGGGTTTCCATGTTTAATGTTGTTGTTGCTTACTGCTGGTACAGTAATATTCCGAAATTCTCAACTATACTGACTCCTATTTCTAATGAATTTTAGTCATCTACATAAAATACTGATTCACTGAGAGGTATTCCACTGCTTGTCAAGCACATTTTCAGTCTCTCTTCTGTTACTAAGAACCACCTTGAGAAGTGACAAAAGCAGAAAAGGGCCTATAACTGACACTAACAAGCACATGTCACATATGCAGAGGAAGTGCCGATTTCTCTGGTAAAGTGAACTTCAGTTCAGAAAGTACAGCATCTCATACTGCACTGAAGTGGAAAGAATATTAGAATGATCACCTGCTATAAACCGGGAACTAAAGGCACAAGAGAGCTGAGTGAAGAGCACATTAACAAACCAGAACACAGGAGGAAAGAAACAAGCAGCAGCAGAAGGACCTGTTACCACCCGTCTGTGCACATGACACGTGGTGCCTCCCCAGTTACAAAGTTGCTGGGAGGTCAGGCTTTGAGTTGGGCACAGACTTCGGAGGAGGAAGACAGGACTCCCATCCTGACCAAACTGCAAAGTCAGCCTGTCTTTCTGTATTCCTCAAACAATAGACTCCTAGGACAATGTTTGACCCCTCCTAAACTTTCCATTTATGCTAAAACTTTCCACATTAAGAATAAAAACAACCAATCAAAACAAAAATAATGAAAAAACAAAACTTCTTTCTCCAGTAGGAGAGGAATGAAGAGAAAATTTAGCTTCAATGTATATTATAAAGTAATTCTATAAAACTTTTATAATAAAATTGATAATGGTTAAAAATTCCCATTCGCCCCACCCAAGTTTACAAATCTCAGTTATTTTAATCATTTCTTAGAAACAACACTTTCTTTTTTAATATTTGGGAAGAAAAAGTCAAAAGCAGGGCAAAAGATGAGTTGGAGACAGATGTTCCCATCTGATCTTCCTCATAAATGCAAATAAAAACAATAATCAGACCATGCTGATATGTGTACCATGGCAATCATTTTTCAGTATACTGACTCTAGATGGTCTCTAAAGGAACTCTCTTAATCACCCAGGTACTTTTTATTTTTTAATCTTAGCCTAGGAGGAAATAATAAATGCCTTGTACATTCCTCGAAGGGATGTTTTTACCCAGAGCATCAGGTAATAAGTAGAGGCATGTACAAACCCTACACCAGTGTTCACAGAACTGACTTACAGAATCCACCCAGCAGGGTTTTAGCAGAGTGGCCAGTACAATCACTTATGAAGACAAGAATTCCGCGAGTATGCAGAGAAGACGTTCATCTGCAGAGTACAGAGGAGTTTACAAAAGCATGTTTTGCTTTTTATCTTTTTATTTATTTTTAAAAATATTTTTTAATGTGTATGAGTGTATTGCCTGCATGTGGGTAAATGTACTTGTGTCATGCAATGCCCACAGAGGTCAAAAGAAGGCATCAGATCCCCTGGAACTGGAGTAAAGGACAGTTGTTAGCCACCATATGGGTGCTAGGAATCAAACCTGGTCCTCTGCAAGAGCAGTCAGTGCTCTTAACCACTGAACCGCCTCTCCAGCCCCACTTTTTGCTTTTTAATAGGGTGAAGGTTCAATAAGAATTAAGAATGTTTAGGATTACTTCCTGTTTAGTTTGTTTCTAAGACAGAGTCTTGCTATGTATTACAGATTGGACTTGAATTTGTGACATTCCTGCATTGTGCCATAACACCTTCCTGACTTAGAATTACTATCAGGAAATCAATCCAATAAAGTAACATACAAAAAAAGTCTAAGATTTCATTTTCACTTATTACTATATGAAAGAATTAACACTTAACCAGCAGCCACTTCAGACAAAAATATGCCAAACTGGGTTAGAGAGATGTCTCAGTGGTTAAGAGCATTGGTTGCTTATACATTGGTTTGGTTCCCAACAGCCACATGGTGGCTAATAACCCTTTGAAACTCCAGTTCCAGGGGACTCAATACCCTCTTCTGGCTTCCATGGGCATTGCACAACACATATATACTTATATATATTCAGGTAAAACACTCATATACATAAAATATAAAAATTAAAATAGGGGCTGGAGAGATGGACAGGAGGGACTGAAGAGATGGCATAGTGGTTAAGAGCACTGACTGCTCTTGCAGAGAACCCAGGTTCAATTCCCAACACCCACATGGCGGCCAACATCTGTCCAAAACTCCAGTTTCAGGGGATCTGATGCTGTCTTCCAGCCTCTGTGGGCACTGCGTGACATGGATGCACTTATACACATACAAGCAATATATTCATACACATAAATAAAAATAATAAAACATTGAAAAAATAGTGAAGACACAACATTTTATCTGTTTTACAGTGAAATAAAAATAGAAGTTAGCACTTCTAAAATCTGTAGCTCTCTCACATAATACTCTTACATATTTCCCATATGGATAGTTGGGTTAGTTCATGATGGAGTTCAAAAAACTGGGTTTAAGTCACATCCATATGTTGTACAGATACAACAAAAGGAATCATATATTTTGGGGGCTAGAGAGATGACTCAGTGGGTAAGAGCACTGGCTGCTCTTACAAAGGATCTGGATTCAATTCCCAGCACCCACATGACAGCTAACAACTGGTTGTAACTCCAGTTCCAGTGGAATTCGATGTCCACTCTGACCTCCATGGGTACTGCACAACATGGGTGTATTTACACACATGCAGGTAATACTCTCATACACATAAATTAAAAAAAAATGATTAAAGCATCTATTTTGGCAGTAGCTACCAGGTTCAAATACTGAGATACATAATTTATTGTAGTTAAGTGATTCTTCCTCATATATATAAAAATTTCACAAAGTCTCTCTAGTACTAGGACATCTTGGTTAAACTTTTGTTACCTCCAAAGCTGTCTACACATTGTGTAGATTTTTTCCTTCACTCTTACTCTCGCCACATGTAAGACACAGGGACAGTTCTTTTACTTAAAATGGATTTTTTCAATCTCTGCATTTTCTGAATAGTACCCAGTAATATATTGAAGTCTGTTACTTAAGAAAATGTTAAGAACTGCTTATAACTGGTGTGGGACTTTAGACCTAAATATTTCTTTCTGCAGTTCTAGGGAAGAGGACTGATAGGGTTGGATGAACAGAGTGTTGTTGTTGTTGTTGTACCAATTCCACAATACGTCAGGTCCTCACTATAAACTAATAAAGACAGATACACATAAGATTTCACCTTACCCCAGTCAGACTGGCTAAGATCAAGAAAACAAATGATACTAAATGTTGGAGAGGATGTGGGGAAAGGGGAACGCTCATCCACTGCTGGTGGGGCTGCAAACTGGTTCAACCCCTATGGAAAGCAGTGTGGAGAACTCTTAAAAAACTACAAATGAACCTACCATTTGACCCAGTTATACCACTCCTTGGCATATACCAAAGAACTCATCCTATTGCAGAGACACATGTACATGCACGTTTGTTGCTGCTCTCTTCACAATAGCTAAGAGATGGAAGCAACCTAATTGTCCCTCAACTGAGAGTGGATAATGAAAATGTGGTTCATTTATATGATGGAATTTTACTCAGCAGTAAAGAAAGATGAAATCATGAAATTTGTAGGTAAATGGATGGAAGTAGAAACTTTTATACTAAGTGAAGTAACACAGACTCAGAAAAAAACAAAACAAAACAAAACAATGTATGTTCTCCCTCATATGTGGCTCCTAGTACCAAATCCTGATAAGTGATTATGTATCCAGACATAACTACAGGAACAAGGATAATGAAAAGGAATCAGGGAGGAAAAGGA
>NW_008337073.1:4130391-4149726 GCF_000622305.1 Nannospalax galili | reverse complement strand
AATTTTTAAAAAGTAAAAACAATTCTTCAAAGCATAAAAATTTGCTTGTTAATAATAAGCAGATGTGAAAAACATTACCATTGCAATCTACCTGATGACTTTATATCCATGCTCAGAGGCCAAGGAGCTCAGAAAGCAACTGATTGTGACTAGTAATAATCATATATATAGAGATCAGAAATATTTTAAAATGAAATGCAGATGTTTCTTAAAGGTTAAAACCTCATTCAATTTTATGTCTTATGGGCTTTATACAGAGTTCAATATTGTATAACTGTATTAATTCAACTGTGAACCTAAAAATTTACAGTCAATTTTGAAAGAGATATATCTTAGCTCTGGAAATTGTTATTAAATATGTCAATGCTGTTGTAATGAAATGCTTCTTCTAATTATATGGTTATTAAATAAATAATTTTTTAAAAAGCTTCTTAATTCATTTTCTCTTCTCCAAAGGAACTCTCTTTTAAAAACAACAGTAATTCTTGTTGTTGTAGGGCAGTGGGGGTTTTCTGTTTGTTTCCCTCAGAGCTGAGGCTTGAACCCTGGGCCTTCACATTTACTAGACAAACACTCTACCACTGAGCTAAATCCCCAATCCCTTAGGTTTGTTGTTGTTTTGGCAGTAATTCTCCCAATCAGTATAATTGCGTTCCAAAATTAGCAGGTGTTTCCTGTGCATTCTGGAAGCCTGGTCAGTAGGACACTAGTTTACTCAAAATGCAGCTAGATTCTGAGATTCTGACCTCACATAAGTAACAGCAATATTTAACCTGACCATTATTTTTACAGATGTAATCATCTCATTTGTGCCAGGATCTCCTGGGGCCAAGGGTACAAAGGTGCTTGTGATCTCTCACAATGTTTATACTCATGTATTTGTGGGTGGAGAGAGAGACTAACAAAGTATCAATAAAGAATGATGAGTTAGTGCTATACAACTGTAAAAGACCTAGGAAAGGGGTACCATGCACTGCTTGATATATAGTAAAAATACAGCAAACCCTATCTATTATTTTTATGATAATATGAATAGTATATGCTAGGCAGTAGGCTATGAAAGAGAATGGAGAAACAGATATACAAAAATTATTGCCTCATCCATTCTTTCAAACATTTACTAAGTTCCTACTCCATGCCAAGCACTGTTCTCCACACTGGTGATAAAGCAATGTAATATAATACATTGTAGTCATGTAGCCTACATTCTAGAAGAGACATGCTCAAACAGATAAATACACTGAAAGGAACAGGAAGTGGTGAAAGAAAAATGAAACCAGATAAATGGATAGAGAACAACAGGGTGTGCACAGGAATATTTTTGTTCCTTTTCCTAAATCAGAAGCGGAAGGGCTGGGGATGTGGCTCAGCTGACACAGTGCTTGCCTAGCAGGCATAATCCCTAGCATTGCATAAAATTAAGCTTGGTGGCCCCTGCCTGTCATCCCAGGACTTGGGAGATAGAGGTAAGAGGATCAGAAGTTCAAGCTATCCTCTAGTACTTGAGTTTGAGGCCAGCCTTGGCTATATGAGATCCTATCCTAAAAAAAGAAATAAAGGGAGGGAGGGGGAGGGGGAGAAAAAGAAGACACAATATCCACTGAAGGATCACACTGAGTTAAGTCAAGAAGGGTAAGAAATAATGTCTGGGTCAAGAGCTTACTAGACAAAGAAACAAAGCTGTGAAGGGGACAGAGTGGTCAGATGAGTGTAAATGGGTAACAAGATTATGAGACTGGAAGTGCTGAATTTGATTTTCTAGGGAGTAGGGTGCCATGATATTTAATTAGAAAATAATTCTTAAAATAACAAACAAACAAACAAATAAATAAATAACAAACCAAGCGGGGTGTACTGATGTGCATCTGCAATCTGAGCACTCAGGAGGCTGTGGTGGAAAAATGATGAGTTCCAGGCCAGCCTGGGCTACTTAGTGAGACCCTTCCTCAAAATAATAAGACAAATAATAAGACAAGAACTCTCTGTAGAAAACAAAGAGAAAGAGAGGGCTTAGGGTGTAGTTCAGTGGTATAGTACCTGTTAACGTAAAGCCCTGGGTTTGACCCCTAATACTGCAAAAAAGAACACAAGCAAGAAAAGAAATAGAGATTTCACCAAAGAAGACAAAGTTGACAGATTAGGTGGTGAAGGGGTATTCAAAATCAGTAACCACCAAGGAAATACAATTATAGTGCAATGGGATATCACTATCTACAAACTAAAAATCAATGATAAACACCTGCTGTCAGCAGGGATGCTCAGACACTAGACCCCATTCATAAAATGCAGCAGTGAAAGTAAAATGGCACCCCTACTATGGAACATATGATAATTTCTGGGCTGGCAAGATGACAGTAAAGTGCTTGCTGCTCAAGTCTGATTACCTGAGTTCGATCCCCAGAACCCATATAGAGGTGGAAGGAGAGAAATCAACTCCATGAAGTTGTCCTTTAACTGCCATATACATACACACCACCCCTGCCCTCCCCCATTGTACACACACAATAATGATAAACGATATTTTAAATTTGATAATTTCTTACAAAACTAAGTGTCTAATTATTACACAACACACAATTGTGCTTTTAGATATTTATCCTAGGGAATGAAAATGTGTATCAAAAAAAAAACTTGGACTCAAATGAATGCTCATTACAGCTTTATTTGCAAGAACCAGACAGTAAAAACAGCCTTTCATTTAACTAGAGTACTACTCAGTAACAAAAGAAAAAGAAAAGAACTACTCATACATACAACTGGATGGACCTAACAGAGAATCATGGTGAAGGAAAAAAGCTAATCCCCAAAGGCTATATTCTGCATGGTTGCATTTTATACAACATTCCTGAAATGATCAAAACTTTTAAAATTGATTAGTACTTGCCAGGGATTGGGGAGAGAGGTGAGTATGGGTTTTTTTTTTTTGGTCCTTTTTTGAGACAGGATCTCCCTGTAGCCCCAGCTGACCTGGAACTCACTATGTAGACCAGGCTGGCCTTGAACTCACAGAGATCTGCCTGCCTCTGCCTCCCGAGTGCTGAGATTAAAGGCATGCGCCACCATGCCCAGCATGAGTATGGGTTTTAACAGCAAGAAGCAGAATCTGGGGAAATCTAAAGCTCAGTGAATTGGGTCAATGTTACTATCTGGTTGTGATATTTTATTACAGTTTTATAAAATGCTATCATTGAAGAGATCAAGGCAAAGTTTGCTTAGTTTCTCTCTTTACTGTTTCTTTGCTATATTTGAATCTATAATTGCATCAATAACAATTTCCATGAACAAAAACAGACTAGACTATAAGCTCCCTTAAGAGTGGGAACTGTGTTTTATATCTGTCTTCTAGGTTGTTCTCACCTCAATTTCTAAACCTGAGAAATGTCTAAAGAAGGGACATAACAGGAAACAATTATTTGCTTCTTGACATAAATAAGAAGTTAATTCATTTCTATAAGAGTAAAAAACTAGCCAGGTACAGTAGATTATTGTGAGTTCATGGCTAGCCTGGTCTATATATAAGAATATTCCAGGCCAGTCAGGGCTACACAAAGAATTCTAGGTCATATAGCAAGACCTTGTCTCAAAACTAAAAGTAAAAATTTATTTTACTATAAATTATATATGTGTGTGTATACACACACACACACACACACGCTACTATGTAAAGTCCAAGAAATAAAATGTATAACTCCAACTGTCTCTGAAGTAACCAATAAGCTATTAAGGGGGGAAAACATCCAAAAATATCCCCACTAGCAGTTAGAACATCACTACAGTCACACGAGCATCAGAAGCCTTTGAAACCAACTGTCTTCGGGGCAGAATCTTCCAGCCCCAGCCATGAATACGGGCAGACTGAGGCTGCAGAGTTCACCAGCCTCCTTCAAACAATGTCAGACCAGCAGCTCACCACTGTCCCTTTTCCACCCAATCTTAACACATGAAATGTGTGGGAAAAGAAAGGCTAGAAGTGAGTGATATATGGCAGTGAAACATATATAACATGTGTGTCCACACCTGTAGACTAAACACTACAAGCCTGTACTTACATGCTGATAAGGAAACCTCCTGACCACCAGGCTAACCATGTTGCCATTCTGGGTAAACTTTAATTTAGATGAAACTGAATTGCAGTATATTTTAACTGAAATACAGTTTAAGCATTTTCATGTACTGGTATCTGCCTAATTTTACTGCCAAGTAAACGTCTTACCCAGCTTACTTTAGAGAAACCTGTTGCAACTAGCACAGTAATTAATATATGTAAATAGTGCAAAAATATTCAAGAGATGTGGAGAAGAAATTTAAATGTGGTTTGTGGCAGTTATTTGCTTAAAAGGAGACAACCTTTAGTCAATTGAGCCTAAGCAAAATGAAGAGGTGCCAAATAAAAAGTTACAAAGCGATCTATGATGACTGGATACCACCCTCACCCCCCTACAGGCCAAATGGATTATGTAGGTTTAAGTCTGTTTCTGATACACTAAGGAAACAAACAAACAAACCAACCCAGCAAGCCTCTGGCAGGGTGAGGTTAGGGACTGACCTTCTTTGGAGCCCCAGCAACAAGGTTAGCAGTTCTATCTAGGAACTTCCCTACATCTTTCCTGGCTGAATCATATCTGCACCAAATGTCCAGGTCTTACTAACTCAGTACTCCAAGTCTCCAGGAAGCATACATCTTGTAAGATTTGATTAACCACCTACCATTAATCTCTCTTTAGGGGAAAAGCCCTACCAACTCTTTAAGCCTATTTTTTTCACTAAGATAATAAGGGTAGACAGGAATGTTGGCACATGCCTGTCACTTCAGTGTTTAGGAAGCTGAGGCAGGAAGAACACAAGTTTGAGGCCAGTCTGGTCTACATAATGAGACCTTGCCTCACAAAAAAAAAAAAAAAAAAAAAAAAAGACAAGGGTTATCATCTTATTATACAATCTTACAAAATTGTTTACTTTGGGAAATCTACAAAGAATGATTAATTTTATTAAATTTAGAGTATTCTAAAGGTAATATAATTGACAGTATGAAATGAGGAACAGAAAATAACAGACTAAAAAAGCCACTCATGTAAATGAGAAATGTGAGCCATGCATATTTCTTTCCATGTCTCAAATTGCCACACTCAACTACTGAGTGACAGAAACCACATTCGACTTGCTTTGAACAGTGGCAGTCACTAAATAGACCAAATGAAAATATGACATAACTCAGTTTCCAAAGTTTAAAGCACCTATTGCCTCACCTCAATCTTACATGAAAATGCTGGGCCCTCCGACAATACTTATTAATTAATGTACCTTCATGTCGCTGTAGGAATCTCTGTTTTCCCTATACATTATAAGTAGATTCAGGATGGGAATAGTTTTACCATCATGTTTATTGGATAGAAGATTCACAGACCTCTACCAATATTAAGCACAATAAAATAATATCAAAACTACAGTTAACAGCAAAGAATGACATGATGATGCCCTGATTTAAATCGGTTTGTCTCAGAATCTGAACTCTTCTTCAACTCTTCATTTATCAATGTGTTATCTGTATGTCCTTGAGCAAGTTGCTTAACCTCATAAGGAGCTGGGTGTGGTGGTGCACACCTTGAGTCCAGCACATGGGGCAGGGGCAGGAGCAGAGGTAGAGGCAGAGGGAACTCAGTGAGATAGAGGTCAGTATAGTCTACACAAGTTCCAGGCTAGCTGAAGTTATAGGGAGACCCTGTCTCAAACAAAAAGAGATCTACCTTACAGAATAATGACTAAGTAATACATTCAAGAGTCCCTAGCATAATGCTTGGCATATCAGCAATGTTAACAGCAATGTAGCATTAAATCCATGCTAATTGATATGAACAGCATTTTTAATACTTGACATTATATGGTTCTGACTTTTGGTGAGGCAGAGAAAACACTGGATTGATGGAGTTAGGTAGTGTGAGGTAAGAAAGTGTTTTTAAAATGTATTGCTAGTCTCAGATATTTGAGAGACAGGTTTGGTAGTATGCTGAAGCTGAAGCAGAAGGATGACTTAGGACCAGCAGGCAACATAGTGAGCCAATCTCTAACCTCCATCCAAAATCGCAAACTGAAAGCATCTGCTTAGTTTGAATATGCACCTCCCCAAAACTTCTGCAAATTAATGTCAAAAACTTATGCCACCAAGTAAACCATACCTGGATTTGTAAACCATCTCCCATAACCTGACCAGAGTGGTCAAATGGGCTGTCATTTAGCCTCCTCACATGAAGGTGGAGAAAGAATAACCAAAAAGTGATAAAGCTAGTTGTCTAAGTTGAAATCTCTTTACTTTTGACTGCTGATACATCCAAAGACCAACAGAAAGACTGAAGGTAAAGTTACAAACTACCCTTTTCTATACATTCTCTGGACTTGAATTTACAGCCACCAAGTAATTTTCAAAATCAGAACTGCTCTAGCCAGGCGTGGTGGTGCATGCCTTTAATCCCAGCACTTGGGAGGCAGAGGCAGGCGGATCTCTGTGAGTTTGAGGCCAGCCTGGTCCACATAGGGAGTTCCAGGTCAGCTGGGGCTACAGGGAGACCTGTCTCAAGAAGAACAAAAACAAAACAAACAAAATCAGAACTGCATTTAAGATTTAGAAAATCACGCACAAAAAGCTATTTATTACAACCCAAATCTATTCTTTATAATGTTTCAAATGATATCAGGATATATCCAAGTATAGCCACCTATATAAATATTATCAAGAGGCTGACTTTGAAAAAATAAATGATCTAAGTAAAACAGAAAGTTTTCAACTCAATACACATGAGCTAAAAGAACAAGCAGCCACACCACTTCAGACTTAAAAGACTAAACACGCTTGTTTTCCTTTTTTATTTTAATTCAAATGTTCGGGGGAAACTGATTTTCTTTGTTCAGTGTTTATTATTTTACCTTTCCTGTAGCAGAAACCAAAATACTTGACACAAGAGACTCTAGCACACAGGCTTTTGAAGAATGGAGTTCCAATTATTAATCCAGCTGCATTTCCATTATCATTCATTTTCATAAAATCATTTTGTCAACATGATTCAACTTCTTCACATTATAAAGTGCTATAATAACACCTAATACAGTTGTACATCAATTCACTCATTTTTTTTCTTTTTGAGACAGGGTCTCCCTGTAGCCCCCTGGCCTGGAACTCGCTATGTAGACCAGGGTGACCTTGAACTCACAGAGATCCACCCGCCTCTGCCTCCCCAGTGCTGGGATTAAAGGCATGTGCTTCTATGCCCAGCATCAATTCACTCAAGTGAAACTAACAAGAATATATATGTGAACAAGAAAGACTGAGAAATCTGAGAAAGATCACTACAGAAGACAACTGCTCTTCCTGGAACTAGCATCACAGAACTTTCCTTCACTGACCAGCTACTGGGTCATGCCTATTTTTATAACTTCTGTGATAGATTATCTTTGCTCAATGTCAAAACTACTCATAAATTCTCTTTTTCCTACAGAAATCCACAAACAAAATTATCAGAAGCAAATTACACCAACAAAGCAATTTTTCTTTAGCAACCAGAAAAGAAAACACTAGTTACTTGCTTTTCTGTGTTTCTGTCTCTTTTCCTCTTGAAACAGGGTCTCACAATCCAGACTGGTCTTGAACTCAGCTCCCAACCTTCATGATTCAGTCTGGGAAGTGCTGGAAGTAAAGGCATATGTCTACATGCCCATCTTTGAACTTAGCCTTTAAATTCAGTATTTTGTTTGTTGTTGTTGTGTTGTTTTGAGACAGGGTCTCCCTGTAACCCCAGCTGGCCTTGATCTCACAGAGATCCTCTTGCTTCTACATCCCAAGTGCTGGATTAAAAGCATGAGCCACCACATCCAGTCCAAATTCAGTATTTTTTTAGTGTCAGTACTTCTTAGCTTTCCAAAGCCAAAATGTACTATAATATAAACTTTTCTCTGAACCCAATATAGTTTTAAATATTTTTAAGATCTATTTTATGTGTATGAATGTTTTGCCTGCATGTATATGAAATATCCATGGAGGTTAGAAGAAGGCATTAGATCCCTTGGCACTGGAGTTACAGACAGATGTGAATTGCCATGTGGGTGCTGAAAACTGAACCTGGGTCCTCTGCAAGAGCAGCAAGTGCTCTTAACCACTGGGCCATCTCTCCAGCCCCAGTATTTTTGTTGTTTTTTAAGCAGAGTGTCATATAGCCCAGGCTGGCCTGAAGCCTGTTATATAGTCAAGGATGACCTTAAACTTCTGATCCTCCTGCCTCCACTCCAAGAGTTCTAGAATTACAGCTATGTGCCATCATACATGATTTTGTGTAGTGCTAGGGATTGAACCCAGGGCCTTGTGCATGCCAGGCAAACACTTGATCAACTAACTGAGCTACATCTCCAGCCCTAGTTTTAAAATTGATTAAAGCCAGGCTTGTGGAACACACCTATAATCTCAGGAGAGGGGAGGCCAGGGCAGGAAGATTGCTCCAAGTTTAAGGACAATCTGGGCTACTATAATTGAGTACCAGGCCAGCTAGGGCTAAATAGCAAGACTGTACCCCTTACCAAAAAGGCATTAAAATAAATAGGCTAATATAAATATTTCACTTCTTTAATCCAAAGGGGCTTTCTCTAAATAAAATTCATCTCTGAGACTCCAGGACAAGATGACAGATTTAAAGAATCATCTAGTGGAACATGGAAGCTTTAACATCCTCTACAAGCACAAGCATTATTTAGGAACTCCTGAGATGTAAACACACTTGTCCTCTTGGGTACAAACAGGAGCCTGCATCTGGAATTTCCCTGAACCACCTGGAGATCATTCCAGAAGAAGTTCACCTTCCCTACCTCTTCATTCTGTTTCCTTCCCAAGTCACATTTTCCTCCTCAGCACACTAACCTACTAAAGAATCTAGTTTTCATACAAGTAGAATAACTTCAGAAAATGCCTTACAAAATGGGCTTCTGATTTCTTTCTTGGAAATCCTAAAGTGAACTTCTGGGAAAAGGGCAGGTGTGAAGCCAGGCATGGTGGCACACATTTTTAATCCCAGGTAGAGGTAGGAGTACCTCTGTGAGTTCAAGGCCAGCCTATTCTACACAGTAAGTTCCAGGTCAACTGGGGCTACAGAAAGACCCTGTCTCAAAAAGACCACAAAAAAAAGGAAAAAAAAAAAGGCAGATGTGGAAAGAGTGACCAGGAGACCCCTTGTTTTCCCCCAAGCATTTGCAATTTCTTTTTTCTTTCTTTTCCAGATTGTGTCTCACAAGGCCCAGACTGACCTTGAACTCACTATGTAGCCAAGGATGACCTAGAATGCCTGATCCTCTAGCCTCTATCTCCTTCCAAGTGCTGGATTGCAGGTATGACAGGTTTGCACATGTAATTCTTATAAGGAAGTGACAGGTAAAGATTATCAGACAATTACTAATCTGTAAATGGATCAAACTCATTAAGATGTCTGAAACTCTGACTGATTTTTAGAGCAGAAGTTAGGTTACTAGCCTAGTATGTTTAAAAAAAAATGGGAAATAAGACTGTGGCATTAATAAAACAGAGAAAGAGTTCTCTTGACTCTTGAATACTGGTACATTCAAGGAGGAAAATGTTAGTGCTATTATTAATGAGCAAACTAAAAAAGGTGGCATCATTTTTGAGTTAAATAGTTTTCCACAGCTGAGCACTTTTTAATTAAAAAAATTTATTTATGTGTGTTTGCAAATGTATGCCATGAATATACAGGTACCTCTAGAGGCCAGAAGGCAATGTTGAATCCCCTGTGGCTGGAGTTACAGACAGTTGTGAATGACTGGCACGGGTGCTAGGAATGAAACGTGTCTTCTGGAAGAGTAGTCAGTGCTCTTAAGGGCTAAGACTCCCTACTGTTGAGTTTTTAATCCAAAAAACATAATAAAGGGCAGGGGAGATGGATCAGTACATAAGGTGCTTGCCACACAAGCAGGAGGACCTGAGTTCGAAGCCCTAGAACTCATAGAAAGCTGGTGTGGTAGTGCAACTGTCTATAATCCCAGTGCTCCTATGTTGAGATGGGCAGTGGCAGAGAGGAGAATCCCTGGAAGCTTGCAGGCCAGCTAGCCTGGTGTTCATAGACCTGGTGTTTCTAGGAGTGAAAAACAGAGATCCTGTCTCAAACAAGGTAGAAGGTGAGGACTGACACCTGAGTTTATTCTCCAACTTCCACACATACAGTACACTGCAATACTCGTTCACCTGCACTCACATGAACACAAACAAAACAAAAACAAAAAAACTCACGGCAGAAAACTACTCAATTAATTCTAAAACTAATAATGCCACCTTTCCCCCTTAAATATATAATTTTATCTATCTCAAAACAATATCTTGTTACCAATTAGGACAGAAGACAGACAGACAGACAGACAGACAGACAGACACACACACACACACACACACACGCACACATTTTCTATCTCTGGCCAAAATTAGCTCCTAAAAGTATAAAGTAAGCTGAGTATGGCATTGCATGCCTTTAATCCTAGAGCTTAAGAGGTTGAGGGAGATGGATCTTGAGTTTGAAGCCAGCTTGAGTTGTATAATGAGACTCTGGCTCAAACAAAGCGTAAGACACCCAACCACATGAAAACATATCACTTTATCTGTTCACGGATTTCACTTTATCTGTTCTGGCAGGAAAAAAAATGATGCAATATAGTTGGATAAGATCATGCAATTTACAAATGTCCAACGTATATTTAAAAGGAAAAAAAGAAAGGCTTTATTGCAAAGAAATAAGACTCAATGCTTCCAGCCGCCATGTCAAATACAGGGTAAGTATGTAAACAAACAAATTTGCCAAAACTGTGTGACTAGGATTCCAGCATAAGAAACACAAAGTTAAAGAGGCATACAAATTTTTGATATTTCCTGTGCTGATGCTGAAAATAACTGACAGGAAAGGGCTGCTGCTGTTGAGACATGATTTGTCCCAACCCTACCTTCTAGCTTTGCAGACTCTTATCTGTGCTATGAAGACATAGAAATTGCTCATTAGTGCTATTAATTTATCCTTTAATCACAATACTAAAATACAGCCAGATGGTAAATGCAACCAGTTATCTGTGAGGCCAGGTCTGCTCCTCATTGTACAGATGCCATGCAACGATGTGACACACATGTAAAGCCACTGGACAGTGTATTAAGCCCAGTCCCACATTTAACATAGAGGGAAACAACCAAAAACTTGGTATTCAATCTTCACCAGGAATGAAGTTATATAGATTAATGAAAAAGAAACTATTCTGAGGTCTATTGGCTTTATTTTGAATTTTGTTTCTTGAAGACTAAAAGATAAATGCAAACCTGTTAAAAGACAAGGACTTCTGGGCACAGTTTCAGGAACAACAATTTCCATTTCTGATCCTACTTCTGTCTCAGTCTGCAATCAGGCGTCTCCCCCCTAGAGTATCACTAACATGCCTTTTCCACAGTTCAAAAAAACACCTCTTGAATGCCAACTCTGACCCTGTCCACTTTAAAAGCTTCGAATCAAGCGTCATCACACCTTTAAGTTTGACTTGTTTGCTTGTTTTTGTGGCACTGAGGACTGAACCTAAGATCTCCCGCATGCTAGGCAAGCACCACAGAGCTGCACCCCAGCCCAAGGCTGTCTTCAATACCCTGCTAGGCCATACAACTTTCAATAGGATTATCTTGTGCTGTGATCATCTATTGCATCACTAGGGGAAGGTCCTTCCAGTAAACACCTATCTCATCTGTGAACACACAATGCTTGATACACGTTAATATCTATGGAAAAAGTAAACTTAAGAGTTTGCTGGATCACTTAAAAAAAAAACCCTATTGCCACATTTTTTAGGTGCTTATCTTAAGAACAAAGAAATGTTTCACAGGAAAAATCTGGTATGTTTCCTGAGAAAGCTTTCGTCTTCATAGAATCAAGAAATCTGCCTCAATTTCCAAAGTAAAATTCCAACTGTATGCTATTATTTTGCTGATTATTCCATAATTCAGTAACATTAATGGCCTTAATTCTATGAACTTCCTTATGAATCAAGCTTCCTAAGTAAAAGTAGTAGTCACTGAACAGTCATCATCATCTGCACTCAGTGAAACAGAAACTATGCAGCCTGCTGATTGGTTCAGGTTTCTGATGTCTGAAACATTTGAGGAAAGAGGTCTGATCCCTGCCCTGCATAGTGACCCATGCCCATAATCCCAGCATCCCATAACTCAGCAGGTAGGACATGGACTGGGGCAAGAGGGTTACAAGTTTGAGGTCAGCTTGGGCTACACAGAGTTCCAGATCAGCCTGGACTGAGACTCAAAAAACAAACAACTGCCCCAAGTCCAGCCAGTACATATCCCTGATCTCAGAATTCTAGAAGCAGAGGCAGGCACATCTCTGAGTTCAGGTCCAGCCAGTTCTACACAGTGAGTTCCAGGTAGCCAGGGCTACATAGTGAGACCCTGTTTCAAAAAACAAACAAAACTGCACTAGAATAAACAAAATAAAACAAAACATACTAGAATATTCCAGAGTAATTCACAGTCTGACTTTCAATAAAACCACTTTTGAGAACCAAGAGCTGTGAGAGCAAACAGTGACTTTCTGGGAATACCATTGCTTAGGTCTGTAGATGGCCTCCTTCCCTTCAGATTTGGTTGTTCATCTTTCCCAGTCTGGGGCTTCCCAGTGCCTCTCTTTATCCTCTTTCTTCTCTCCAATTTCTACTGACTCCTGCCAGGGGTCAGAAGAGCACCACCATGAAGTTAGTTTAGCAAAGGAAAATGGGATGAGAGAAGGATAGGCATTATCAAAAAAAAAGGAAGTAATCCTTTGCTTACTAAACTCTGACCACTCCACCTTTTCCTCCTTATCATTCCCTGTTCTTTATAAGTCTCTCTCACAGGAAGCCCAGCCCCCCAATTTCCTCATTCTTCATTAGTCATCTCACCACAAACCCTGCTGAGTCGCTGAGTTGGCCAAGAGGATTTGCTCTTCAGAGATTCCAGGTGTTCAGTCCCACTCTGGCCAGCGCTCCAACCTCAGTCCCAGCTTGCATCTCAGGGGATCACACAGAAAACCCAAGAAAGTTCAGCTGGAGCAGGGAGAGGAGGGCCTAGATACTAACAAATATGCTTTGGGGTTAAATACCTTTACCTTCATCTTCAACACTGTTTATTTGGGGGAAACACCGAGTTACAATTATCATGAAATTTTGATATACAAGCCTATTCAGAATTTGGGAATGTCTACTATTTAATTATTTCCTGATAAATGAAAGATGTCATACACTGAAAATGTTCAGATTTATGAAATATCTACACTTTAAAGAAAGTGACCACATGGGATACCTCCAAGTCTGCCAAATAGGTTCACTTACTGGATCTTTTATTGCTTAAATACAGACTCCAAAGCTAGTGATACCCTGACCCAGTGCCTTAGAGAAGACCCAGACTCCCTTCCCTGAGGGCTGAGACATTGCTAAGCACTACCCTTAGCATGCTAGGCAAGTGCTTGACCACTGAGCTACATGCCCAGCCAGGACTCTAGATTAATTATCCCGAGGCACAGGACTACATTTGCAGAAAACAGACTTACCACTCAGGACTTGAATCCTCTCAGCTCGCCTCTCAGTTTTTCATTTACCTTATTTCAGTATGTCCAAGAGTCTGCCTCATGAGGACCTGCATTTGTCTGACTAGTCACTGTTTACAAAAAGAACAAGCTCTCTGTGAGTCTGATTCCGAAGATTTTGGGTTTAGCTGGCACATTTTAGGTAGTTCAAAGCCTGTTGAGGTCTCCCTACTCTAGGCCTAAACAAAACTGTGTGAAAGGAGAATTTCAAAAGCTGTCCTACTTGACAACTTGCATGCCATCCAATGCTGCCCTTGGTTTCCTGTATACTCCAGAATGGTCCTCCTTATGAATGCCTGACCACCTGCACTGGCTGGCTGTGTACATTAACCCCTCCAAATCTGGTTCTCTTCAAGCCAGCAGTACAGACAAATAACAAGTTCCAGAAGTGAAAAAGCCTTTATAGAAGATAGTGGTAAACCCTGAGGATTGAAATTCGAGAACCAACAGGGAACAAACCCCCTGAAGTGGGATCAAGCCTCTCACTTCAAGAAAAAAATGTTATCATAGCCAAGGATAGCAGTATACCTTGAAGAAACTAACCTAATTCATTATAAAAGTCATGCACATACACACATGTAAAAAACATGTAAAAGTACATTAAAAATACCAATAAGATGGGTGTAGTGGCACATGCCTTTAATCCCAGCATCCAGAGGCAGGCAGATCACTGTGAGCTCCAGGCCAGCCTGGTCTACATAGTGAGTTCCAGGTCAGCTGGGGCTATAGGGAAACCCCCATCTCAAAAACAAAACAAAACAAAAAAACCCAAAAGAAACAAATAAAATCAATGAAAAAAGACAAATTTTACATTAAATAGTTGGATATTAACTCTCATTCTGTCAAAATATTTGTGCTAAGGTAGAGGCTTTTGCCTAGACAAGAACATTGAGGAACAAATATAAATAAAATGAGGTCAGCTGTAAGAAAGATTGGGCAAGAGAATTAAGGAGGTTTTTATGGGTACAAAGAGGAAAGGTAAAGACAATGATAAGAAAAACACCAAGAAAGCATCTGAAAATTAAAGTAACTCAAAATAATCTCTTTTATTTGCTGTACCAATTGACTAATGTCCAACCTTTTAGAGATCCCACTATAACCTAGATATGTTAGCATTTCTACAGGTCACATTTTAAGACTTGAGTACTCAAAGATTTGGTTTGCAGCCTAAGAATAATCCAAAGACTTCATGAGCTTTTATTGCTAAATACAAAGAAACACTGTAAGCACAATGCAAAGGCTGCTTCTGTGACTGACCACAGAGCAAGACGGAAGCAACTCCCTGTTCCTTTGACTCTTTCATTCATTCTCCCCTATGCCCAGACCACATCTACAGATCTTGGGCCCCTTGTTTGGCCTTATTCAGGATTAAAAAGATAGGACTAGAACTCTTCGGGAAGCTTAAAACTGAATGCTGTTTCTTTCATGGTATAACCACTGTTAATGTATCCATGCTCCAGTAGATAATTCCCCATTCATGCTCATACAAGCAACCAGAATTCAACTCAGTGGGTCACAAGGGCAATACATAAATAAACAAAAAAGACATGAAATAAGAGGGAGACTTATTGGGAAGAAGAAAATTTAATGGGAGTAGAGGAAGATGAGAGGGTAACAGGTGGCAAAAATTGATCAAAATACTTTATAGACATGCATGAAATCATCAATGATTAATAAATACTTTTTTTAAAAAAACTGAATACACAATGCAAGATACACCAACAAACAATATGCCCTCAGAAAGACTAAGACATAGGCAGAAAGAACATCACAAGATAACTGGAGGTTGAGAGCAGGAAGTGTTTACCAAAAAAACTTCATAACACCAGAAAGGATGGAGGAGGGATTCCCAAATGTGGGAAGAGTATATTCAAAAGGGAGAAAGAAGACTAATTACCCTTCCTGAATTCTCCCTATAGTTACCTAAAGTCAGCAATTAGCTTACAAGTAAAATATATAATCCTTAAGACCGGCAACCTCAGAAATCTAGAATTTTCACCTGACAATGGCACCGTATGTAAATGCATGGATTTCAATAACTTTAGATTTCCTACACTTGGAAAATAAAGTTCACTGAATTAACCACTTTCCTGTTTAAGGTTCTAAGGTGGTGCACCAGGGAAGCCCTGGGACCTTTGCTCTAAGCCCTTCTTTGTAGCAAGTATATTGCCACTATTTAAATTCTTTGAATCAGCTACTATAATAAGTTTCACAAGCTTGCAATGCAAATACCCATTCCCACTGTATGATAAAAAGAGGCTGTACATGGAACTAGTTCCCTCTACTCTTCTGAAATCAGTTCCTTACTAAGTGATTTTCCTCTCTGCATTCCTTTATCATAGAGTTGTTGAAGCTCACTACCACGACACATACAAAAGTGCAGGTCTATCTGGCACCTGTGTCTTACCTGGAACACTGATGTTTAGGTTCAAGTTGCAGCTGGCCATCTGGAGCCTCATAGGGCTCTTCCACCTCATAAACGTTTGCATCGGTGTCCTCCACACTGCTGCAATTCTGCCATTCCAACTCTGGAGTTTTCCCTCCAGCCATAAGAAATGGTAAATTCTCATACTCGGGTATCTCCTCATAATGGCGTACATTTTCATACTCTGGTGCACTGTCACTTGTAATAGACTTGCAGGGCACCTGAGAAGATGAATCCCTGGAGAGCATCTGGTCATCCAAAGACTCAGCTCTCTGACCATTCGCTGTACTCATCTGATCCCAAGACTTCTTCATCTTCTGAGATTCTAGGCTGCAATTATCTGCAGAATATGCCTTGATGGTTTTACTTCTCTTTTCTCCTATCAGCAAACCATGCCAATCACTTTCAAGCCCTTGCTGCCCTGTACTGAGCACATGTCCTGTAGTGGCATCTCCATGCTGGCTACTTTTTGACCTAAATTTCTGAAAGTCACTCTTCATGAAACCAATGGACAGTTTCACATTAAGCAACTTTTTAAAAGAGGTTTTCTTAGGAGGCTCTTTGCAAGGCTTATTGCACCTGTCCATATCCACAGCAGATAATGATTTTGCTCTTGGCTTCGATAAGGCAATAGGAGGCTCATTATTTGAGGATAAAGTGACACACTTCAAGGATTCTGGGTTCCCTAAAAAGGGTAAAATAGGATGAGGTAATTTCCATACTGGCTTTTCTGAAATTGGTTTGGGCTTATCAAAGGATGATGATGTTATACCATGGTTTAGGGGACACAAAGGTTGAAGGTGATTTCTTTGTAGATCCTTCTCTGAATTTTTTTCTTCACTTGAAGAATAAGATTTTTTTTCCACAAGTTCATCAGAAGCAGCCTTTTTAAGCATTCCTGAAGCAGGCAAGCTGTGTCTTTGAGGTTTTTTGGGAACAATTTTTGAGGAAGATTCCTTTTGCACCTGAAGGACTGACGATCCTGGGTCACACGTAGTTGGCAGATATGCATTGTAAGTTAATTTGACCTGCTTAGGCAGGCTCAAAGACTGAGCACTGGATCTTATAAAGCTGGTCCCTTTGTCCACAGTAGATAATGTACTAGAACCATCTTCTATTGTGCTGTCTGAACTGAAATTAGAGTCTGTATCTAAAGAAGGTGTCACTTCTTCAAAGGAAGATGTCTCATGACACACAGCTTTCTCAGAATGGCCTCGTCGGTCACTGTTGGACTCACTAGTCAATTCCCTTTTATTCCTTGGCTTCACTTTGTTCACTTGCTCCTGGTTATAGAAAACATTCTGATGAAGAACACCGACTTTATTGTTTTTCAAACTATCATCAGTAAGACAAGAAGAGGTATTGTTTGAAGTCTCTGGTTCTTCAGTACTTTGATTAGGAGTATCTACATACTTTTGGCGAAGTAGCCGGGCAGTGTGAGTCTTCCTGGGTTTGGGAGTTGGAAATCTTGAGGTATGACGTATTAAGGAAATTTCTAAAGGCCCAAGATCTTCGACTTGTGTTGTCTCACCAATTCCATCTGAAGACAGCAAAGTCCCCCTTTTGCCATCTGGTTCACATGAATGGAAGTGACCACTGCTGTTTTCACTGTCATCCCGACAAGTCTCAGGATTTTGAGATTCATCCCTAGGAAGCTCTTGGTGGCAGCCGTGATGAGAAGGAACTTTTTCAAAACTGGACAGGGAAGGTGACAAACCTGCAAATTCAATTCTGAACTGTCTGCTGGAATTGCAGTCACCATTCACTTCTGGGTTGTCTGGGGAGCTGTGCTTCCTCGGGGCACAAGGAGATGTCTGCTGTGTTAAAACCTCTTTGAGCTTCTCTTCCAGCAAGCTGGCCTTTAAAATTACTCTGCTCTGGCTCCTGCACTTTTCACCATGTGAATCCCATTTACTTCTACCTTTTGCAGTCAAAGAGGACTCATCATTTTTATTGTTTTCTAAATTTTCTTTCATTCCCAGAGGCTCTAAAACAAGCTGCTTTACACACAGACTCTCTGAATTCCCAGGCTTATGAATACAGTCAGAACTGTAGGAGCTTGTTGGTAAAATATAATCACTGTGTGGCTCCCCAACATTTTTGCAATTAAACTTGTCAGTGCTTTCAGGTAATTCCAGTTCGTGCTCCTCCAGGTTCATGGTGATTTTCCTTGGTGACTGCTTAGCATCTGGAACAACTGAGTCTGTCAAAACTTTTGGTTTCGGTGCAATTGCTGGTTTGGTTTTCTTTGTTAACCGAGAAGCACTAGCATTCATGGTGTCTGGCTTAGGTGCAATTGGGGGGGGAGCTGGCTTATTATTTGCCACTGCAAACTTTGGCTTGGGAGCCAAGGGTGGCTTCTTAAGCTCTAGAAAGGAAAAAGTAATAATTAGATGATAAAGTAGCCAATGAACAAGAGAATGTATGACTAAACTGGATAACATTTTCCTGTGTTTTATTTGTTTTCTAGCACAAGGTCTTGGTATGCAACCCTGTTTAGCTTAGCTTAGTACAATATAGCTCAGGCTAGTCTCAAACTCATACCTCAATCCTCTGAATACTGAGACTATAGGTATGCATCACCACACCTGATGAAAAACATTTTTAAACAATATAAACATATTTTACCAGGTAGATTATATTATCTCACACAGAGTCAATATTACTCTTAAAATTCCTTAGGCTGTCCTTACATTCCAGTAGTCCATAGTTTTAGATATACTTAGCTATCTTAATTTACTACTGTTTTTCCTCTAACTTTGACACTAAATAAAATCACTGACTTCTATTGGGAGTTGTATAGTAGTTCTTCAGTTCATCTCCTGGCTACTGAGAATTGAATTTGCCTGTAGTATGTAATTCTCTAAGTTTCTCTTATAAACCAGCAGTACTCTTCCTCAGTGATACAAACAAGAACTGTTCAACAGCCTTTTATCAAGGAAGTCTACCTTGATAAAATGGCCCAAAACAATCTTAAAAATAAATGCAGAAATCAGAGAATTTCGACTTTAAAAACTGAAAGATATATACGATGGAGTTTTACTCAGCAGTAGAAAGATGAAATCATGAAATCTGCAGGTAAATGGATGGAACTAGAACTGTTATACTAAGTGAAGTAACACAGACTCGGGAAAAAAAATCGACATATGTTCTCCCTCATATATGGATCCAAGAACCAAACCCTGATAAGTGAGTATGTATCCAGACATAACTACAGGAACCAGGAAAATGGAAAGGAAACAGGGAGGTAAAGGAAAAGAAAGAACCTGAAAG
>NW_008337073.1:4111254-4128990 GCF_000622305.1 Nannospalax galili | reverse complement strand
TGCGTGTGCCAACATCTCATTGTTAGTAGCGAAAACAATGAGTCTTTCTACAAGGAACAATATATTCTAAAAAAAAATGGAGATCTTTTTTAAAGGTTAAAAAACTCATTCAATTTTATGTCTTACAGGGCTTATACTGAGTTAAATATTGTATAACTGTATTAACTTAACTGTGAACCTAGAAACTTGCACCCATTTGTGAAAGAGATGTACTCTTGCTCTGGAGTGTGTTACTGAATATGTTAAAGCTGTAGTGAAATGCTTCTTTTAATCATGTAATTAAAAATTAAAAAAATAATGATTTAAAAAATATAAAAAAAACCCTGAAAGATAATTATTTGATTGCAATTGATGTTTACAATAAAGTGTGAGGATCAACTTGGAATTTCATTATATTCCTTCCTGAGGCTTTATTTTGTCACATGCCCAGGCCCTGGCCCAGATCTAATCATTAAGAGTATCTTAAGATATGGTATGAACATCTGCATTTCTTTTATCATCAACAAACACTGTGTGTCTATTTGTCTGTCTGCTTCATTCCTTGAAGGAGTCTCACCATGTAAGGCAGGCCCATCTCAGATTCACATCCTTCTGCTTCAATGTCCTAAGTGCTAGAATTAAAGCCTACACCACAAAGCCCAGCATTAAAAGATGACCACAAGTTCTGGCATAGCAATTATTGCTTGACATTACGTATAAAGTATTTAATTAACCCCTATTATACAATACTACATTCGTACAGACCTGCTCTTAGCCTATAGGAACTTGATAATAGCTTTACACAAAGACCCATAACATAAAGATATATAGTTTGTGTTTCTTTAAGTACCTTTAAGATCTTCCACTAACACTATTTATCAATCTTATTTCCCCCAAAGAGATCTGTGGACAAACACATTTTATCTTATACTTCTTGTTTTTTCCAAAGATTTATTTTTATTTTATGTGTATGAGTGTTCTGCCTGCATGTAAGTGCATCGTGTGCATTCAATGCCTGCAGAGGCCAGAAGAGGTCATCAGATCTACTGGGTGGAAGGGAAATTACGGACGGTTGTTTGCTACCATGTAGGTACTGGGAACCAACCTGAGTCCTCTGAAAGAGCAGTCAGTGCCCTTAACCATTAAGCCAGCTCTCCAGCCCCATCTTACACTTCTTAAAGTATGCGCCTTCAACTGGCTCTAATCCTTAATACTACACCTTATTTAGAAAACAAACTGAAAATATCTGCTACACAGGACTACTGGACATTGTTTAACTTACTTGAACACACAGAAGCTTTGATAGTTCATTTGGTATTGATTTTCTTTTCAACAAAGGAAATTAGTCACAACACTCAGGAAAATATTACATGGAACTGAGTTAAAAAGAAGGAGAGAAAAAAAAAAAAAAGAGTAGGGTGCTCTACTTCCTTTTCCTAACCAAGGAGGAATTTCCCAAACTCTAGTATTATATCCACAGCCAAGATTTTGTAACAGATGCCTATCAAACTCAATTCCTAGGCATAAGGTTATCATAAGGAAGGCAATGATACCAATTCCCAAAGTAGGCAATTTTCAGTTAACTGTTCAATAAACATGTTACTAGCTTAAGATTGAGTTTGGGTTTTTTTGGGTGGGGGTAGGGAATAACTACGAGACCCTTCAAAGCCTAGTAATAAAGCTTGCTCCATCTATCAAGTCAAATCTTAAGAGAAAGTATGAGTGCCTGAGGACTCTTCCCATCTTTCTCAATAAAAACTGACAGCTGTCATGCTGGCCTCATTTCTGTCATTCTTAAAACACCCTACCTCTAGGGTTTCTGAAAGAACTAAAAGTATGAGTTTTATAAGATGAAAAGGTTTCTGAAGAGCAGCTACAACAACGTTCTTAACATTTCTGCACTGTACACTGAGCTGGGCATGATGGTGCATACACAGTGGTACTTACTACTCAGGGGCTTGAAACAGGAAGTGTGAGGCTAGCCTAGGCTGCATAGTAAGATCCTGTCCCCCCAAACCAAGAAGTTAAGATGATTCATTTTACTATAATTAAAAAGAAACTTATGTTGGCCGGATGGCTCAGCGGATAAGGGCGCTTGCCACACAAGCCAAACCTGGTGACCTGAGTGTGATCACTGGAACCCATGTAAAGGTGGAAGAATACCTCCACAAAGTTGTCCTGTGACCTCCATGTGCATGCTGTGGTATGCGCACATGCACACATGTGCATGTGCACACATAATAATAATAATCTTTTTAAATTTTTATTTTTTTAAAAAAATAAACCTCTTGGAGCTGGAGAGATGGCTCAGCGGTTAAGGGCACTGACTGCTCTTGCAGAGGACCCAGGTTCGATTCCCAGCACCCACATGGTGGCTACAAACCATCCTTAACTCCAGTTCCAGGGGAATCTGAAACCCTCTTCTGACCTCCGCGGCATTGCATGGGACGTGTGCACTCACATAAATGCAGGCAATACACTCATACACATAAAATAAATAAATGAAATATTTTTTAAAATGTTTTGAAAAGGGAGAAGAATTAATTTCAATAAAACTATTGTATAAATCAGTAATAACTAACAGGAACAAGTGTTTACCAAGTCACTGGTACAGCAATATTCAAAATATTTCATATTGTTAATTACTTAAAAAATTTTTGGAGATAGGGCCTTGCAGTGTAGCCTTGTAATGACCTCAAAGCATGGTCCTCCTGCCTCAGGTTCCCTAATGCTGGGATTACAGGGGTGCAACATAATACCAGCTCATGATTATCTGTTTTAAAATTACTTTAACTTTTGTGTGTGTGTGTGTGTGTGTGTGTGTGTGTGCATACTCATGTGCAGAGGGTTAGACAACTTGCAGAAGTTGGTTCTCTCCTTTCACCATGTGGGTCCTGGGGATTGAACTCATGGCATCAGGCTTAGCAGCAAGCATCTTTACCCACTGAGCCATCTTGATGGCCCTCCTTTTATTAATGGATTTATTTTGGAAGAAACATGACTCAAAATAATAATAAAACATTATATTATGATCTACTCCAATGTCAAAACTCTAGAAATTAGTGCGCAATGTTTGGAAATGAATCCTGCTCCTCTGGCGCTTAACATTGTATTAACAGGCAGACCCAACACTTCTTTAGAGCAATACAGTGAAGAATCTTTTATTTATACAGCTGTTTGGCTCCAGGAAAATCTAAGGTAAAAAAAAGTAAAGTATCAGTACCATTTTACTAACTATTATAAACAGACCTGTCATCTGCTACATACAGATGGCCCTGACTCATGTGTACACTCCCTCGGCTACTGCACCAGCTCAAAAGCAAAGCCCAGGCATTAAGGAAACAGTGAAACATATATACTCACAATTAAACACACACACACACACACACACACACACACACACACACCTCTTTTTCATATTACTACTTAGAATACTTCTAAAATCTCTTCTATGAACCCATCTTTAACAGTTAAAGCAAACACCTCTTCAGGACACATTATCATTTAAATGTACAACATCCCTCTAAGTGTTTTTAAATTAAGCCAACCTTCCCAAATACAACAGACTAGACTAAAAACAAACACCTCCTCCTCTTCCAACTGCAAATAATTTCCCAAAAAGTTTTAATAAATTTCACTATTATGACCCAAGCACACCATAACTTGCCAGCACAATGTTATACACCATTTTATAAAAATGGGGGTGGGCAGAAAACCTCAGTCCTCTCAGTGAGCCCTACTAAAAAATCAACTAACTCAGCTAGACACAGGAAGTGTCTCTCTTTTAAATACCACAAAAATGTTTGTGGATTTCTTTAATTGGAAAGTTGATAAAGTATAAAAATAGCTTGCCTTATTCTAGGGTAATTCAAATGAAACAATAACAAATTTCCAGGCTGAACCCTATACATACAATGTTACCTGTACATACAATGCGCCTATACCTGTTCATTATAAAGTATTAGGACTGGAATTAAAGCTCTTGCACAAAAGCTATAAGTATTTTAAGTATGTGTGACATCCCAAAGAAAGGAGGAAGCATAACTGGCAGAAAATATTTTAAAATTCCTAACCACTCTTAATCTAATTATATTGGTTCAGTAATAAAGAAAATTTGAACAAAGGTGAGGCACAGAAATTAAGGCTGAAAACAATTCATTACTAAAGCCTCCCTAACTTTAAAAACATGTTTATGAGCTGGAGAGATGGCTCAGTGGTTAAGAGCAGTGGTTGTTCTTAAAGAACTGGGTTTGGTTTCCAGTACCCATGTGTCCGAACTCCAGTTCCAGGGTGTCCAATACCTTCTTCTGGCCACTGTGGGCATTGCATGCAAGGGTGCACTTACATACATGCAGACAAAACACTCATACACACTAAATAAATAAATATAGTTTATAAATAACTATGTTAGTGCATGATGACAACTCATAAGCATACACATAACCTCACAGAGAAAAGAAACACTTCTCCAAGAATACTTTAGTCCTTCCTTTCTTATTTCTGATTAATCTCTTGCTTGTTTAATACACTTTGATTATGCCTAGCAGTGTAACACTCCAATACACCCAGGCGTTAAAAATAATACATATCAGAACATTTAGTGTGCTGTTTGACAGTTTCAAGTTGCAGGAATTTTAAACAAATGCCAAGCCCAAGGAAAGCAATGAAAACTGAATCTGATACTAAAGTGCTACTTCGAGAAGTAACTGAGGTGAAACTTCAACCTCTTGTACTACAAATTTTCTTACCAAAGTTTCTTCCAATGTATATTAAAACGTTTAAAAAGCACTTCACACATTATTAAATTCTGGCTTTAAAATTAAAGTCTACGACCACCTGGGCAATTATTTTCGAAAATAAAAACTGTTCCTTTAATCATGTTCAGCAGTACAATGACCAGAATTGCTTAAAATTCACAGAAAGGTAGGCAGGGGCTTTGTGGAAAGGATGCGTGGGTAAGTGGAAAGGAGGCAGCCAGAAAATAAGGCTGTATTTATACCAACCCGATAGAAACAGAAAACCCACTGGCAATTTGACTCCTTTACAACTCAGGTCCTGGGGCTCAAAGCTCCAGATGATGAGCAACGCTGTTTAAAGGTCTTCCTAGTGCTAAGAGTCGCAGCCACTTCTAGGTTTCAAGGCGACCCTGGCTAGTAGTGCTGGAGCGAGTTACCTCGAGGGGGAAGGCTGTCCCCGCTCAGGATAACTGCCCTCGCCTCGCCAGGACCCAGGCTCTTCCCACGTCCCGCAAAGGCAACGTCGCAGGAGCGCTGGGAGCGAAGAGCAAATGCTCCGTCCAGCTGAGAGTCACCGGACGGCGAGGGTTGGAACCGGGTCCCGCAGCCCGGGAAGGCGAGATCGGCGGCCAGCGCCAGCCCCGCTCGGCGGCGGACAGCGACCCCAGGACCCGCCACTGGGTCGGCAGGAGCTGCAGTCCGAGCCCGCCGGCGCCCGCTACAAACTTCCCCAGCGCGGCGCGAGCGCACTTACCCGCGGCAGAAGTCATGGTTGCCCCGTGCCGCCCGCGCCCCTCAATCCAAGGTTCCCCTTCCGTCCATACTCTTTTGAGCAGAAGCGAAAAGCTCCTGTAGTACCCGCATTCCGTCCCTTTCCTCAGCTGCACAGCCCAAGCGCCTCACAAAGGCGGAACGCCGGCTCCAGAGACCCTCAGGGCTCGCGGGAGCGAGCGGCCGGCTACAGGCGAGCGAGCACGCGCGCCGACCCGCCGCGCTCCGGGACGCCAGCCAAGCGCGCGTACGAGCCGAGCTCACCACCGCCCGGCGGGCTTGCGCCCCTCCTCAGCTAACACCCTCCCCCCTCCTCCAAAAAAAAAAAAAAAATCAGCTCTTCAGGCGCCCCCTGCCAGTCGGTGCCGTAAAAGACAGACAAAAGCCATCTTTCTGGCCAATAGAAGAGCTGACTCTCCCTCTTGCTCCCGCCCCTCCATCCCACATGCTCACCCTCTCCTCCAATTAGCACGTCGGAAAGGGGCGTGCGCCGCCATGTATGCCGGGAGTTGTAGTTTTCAGCCCCCCCCAGACCAGCGGGAGCCTAAGCCTGGGTGCTGCCTGCTTTCCTGCCTTCATTTCCCATCGTGCTGAGGCGGTGGCATGGCGGAGAAGGATGACACCGGAGTTTGACGAAGAGGTGGTTTTTGAGGTAAGGAGAAAATGGCGGTGGGTATGGACTGCCTTTGTTTAAGAAGGACGAAAGGAAAAGCGAGGAGGTAAGAGGCAAAGCGATTCCGAGGGAGGCGAGAGATCGGCTGACGCGCGCCAGCCGGCCCGGGTCACCAATCCTCGGCTATTTCGGGGCCTACTGACGGTCGCTGCCTGACAGGTGTAGCCGGAGAGGCCTTAGCGCGGCTCGCCTCTGTCCCAGGTCCGCCCAGAATTCCGGGTCCTGGCCCGGTCGCCCGGCCCTAGGCGGGAGCCTTGTTCATTCCCTCCGCAGGATGCCGGTACCGCCCGAGACTGAGCCTTCATGGGGCGGGACCGAAACATGCCAGGTACCCCAATATAACTCAGCCTCCTCCCTTTTCATCCTGGGTTTTTGCGGGTCTGTATCCAGAAGTGCCTCGGGTCACCGTCAGCATCAAGGCGTGGTCATCGGAATGCAGGCGACAGGTGCCAGTTTTCTGTCAGGGTTTGCAGTTATAGGTGTGAGACCTGCGGCGGATGGTTAGGGCCCGCGCATCTCAGCATCCAAGGTCCATTCTTTTGTCCTTTGCTATTGCGCTAGATGTAGTCAGTTCTGAATGGAAGCTGAGGTCTGGATATGAATGCTTTTGTGTAGGACTGTTTTAAGACGTTTCTGCCATCTTGAATGGGGAAAAATATTTTAAATGCCATTTTTCCATGAGACAGATAAAAATTCACACCCCGTAATGTGTGTATGTTTTACTTTCATTCACCCAACTAGATTTTAGAAAATTAAGAAAAGAAAAAGGAAATGACCCATGCTCTGCAATAGGAGAGTAAGGTATAGTACAGAATGTGAATTGTTGAGATATGTACAAGCTATCAGTGGAGGATTAATTTGGAAACGATTGTCTGTACTTGACACTTCAAAAGGCTACACCCAGTAAATAATAATTGGAAATAAAAAACTATGAATCAAATTAGAAAGATGAAGGGGAGAAAATGTACTATGGGAAAAGGGCTTTGAGTATTGAGGAGTGGGGGTGACAGTACCTGGTGTGCATTTTCAGGAGCTGGAGCTTGGAGGGTTGACATGTCAAGTGGTTTTATGTGGCTACAATTTAGAAATAAGAAATGTGAACCTTTGCTGTGATGAAGAGTCTGGGTGTGAGGAGTTCAGTATAGAGAGCATATGTTTTGGAAATGAGAAAAATGAATGAATGAATGAATGAATGAATGAATGAATGAAAAAAATGAATGAAAGAAAACCATGAATTGGACAATCATCCCTAAGGTAAAATTGAGGTAATGGCTACAGATTGATGCGGGAGTTAAAGGAGAAACAAATCTAGGTGGCTTAGATTTCTAGAGAAACTGGGTGACTGCATTATTTTTACCCTACTGTGATTTCTGAACATAATAATAAATACTCAAAAAAAAGTTGTATTGGACTGGGGGTGTAGTTCAGTTGTAGAGTGCTTGCCTAGCATGCACAAGGTTCTGGGTTCAGTAACCAGAACCACATAAACCTGGCATGGTGGCACATACATACCTGTAATTCCAGCACTCAAAAGGTGGAGTCAGGAGGGTCATAAGAACTTGAAGTTCATCAGCTACTTAGTAAGTTGGAGCCCAGCCTGGGATACATGAGACAATCTCAAAGCAGTATTTTATTATAGAAAAATAAAGCAAAAATATTAAATTATTCATTTCCTACCACCTGAAGATCACTTCTGTTAACAATATGCTATGTGTTCTTGTAAGTTTTTTGTATTCAAATGACTATTTTTGTATGACTTTATTTAGTTTTGGGCTTTGGGTTTTTTAAGACAGGGTCTCACTATGTAGCCCTGGTTGGCCTAGAACTTGCTATTAGACCAGGCTCGCCTCGAACTCACAGATATCCACCTGCTTCTGCCTCCAAAGAGCTGGGTTTCAAGGCATGACCCACTTTGCCTGGCTGTATAACTCGTTTTTAACATAAAAGATATATCTCATTGAGTTTTGTATGTATTTTTATTTAAAATTATCATTAATCTTTTCCCATTTATCATTCTTTGAAACAAAAATTGAGAAAGAAAGGGCCTTGCTACATAGCCAAGACTGGTCTTGAACTTCATATCTCCCATCTCAGCCCTCTGAGTATGTAGGATTACATGTGTATGCCACTCCCTGAAGAATAGTGTTTTATTGTTTATATTTACATTTACATATTTATTAGCCAATTTTATTTATTTTATCTATTATTCAGTGCTGGAGATTTAACTGTGGTTTTGCCCATGCTAAGTATGCCACACCCTCAGCCTAGCTTCTTAAAAATTTATTTACATGAATTCTTCATATATTTCTATGCCATATCTGTGAAATTATCTTTCCATTTTTCTGCTTGTTTGATCTTTATCATATTAGTTTTTATTACAATTCAGTATACATAGGAGTGGACACTTATCATGAGTATACAAATTTATGGATGTTCGCCTCTTGAGCACACTCACGTCGCCAGTATCCAGATCAAGAAACAGAATGTCATTATAGCCCCTTCCTGTTGCTTTCCAGTCACTACTCCCCATCCCAAAGAGAACCACTATTCAGAACTTTAATAACTAACCTAGATTAGTTTTGTGTGCTTTTATTGTTTATACACTGTGCAGTTTCATTTACATGCTCTTTTTGTGTCTGGCTTTTTTTTTCTGCCCTCTGGCTTTGTGAGATTCATGTATATGATTATGTGAGCATTTTATTTTGATAGTATCTCATGTGACTATTGACTATCTTTAATCAGTTCTTCTAAAGATGTTTATTAGGTCTGCTGTTAAATTACAAATAGTGCTGTTGGGATCCTGCAGTATATGTTTTGTTAAATATATTTCTGTTGAGGATATACCTAGAAGTGGAAATACTGGATCATAGAAAATACTTATATTTGCCTTACATAGATATTGTCAAACATTATTCCAAAGTTATTATCCTACACTCCTGGAAGCCATGTGTAAGAAGTCTCATTGTTCTGCATCCTCACCAGCACTAAACTTCAGTCTTTATATTCTTCTAGTAGCTATGTTTTGGTATTGCTGTGTGGTTTTCATTTTTGTATATTCTGATGAGGAAGTTAAGATGTTTAATGGTCAGTTGCGTGTCTTTCCATTGGTTCTTTCTTATTAATAACAGAAAGAAACTTTACATACATTGGATATATATATGTATATATATAATATCCTACATCTCTTAAGCAGTATGTGACTTCTACACTTTTTAAATGAAAATGTTTAGTGTATTTTATTTATGTGTATGTGTATGTATGTAGACATGTGTCACAGCACACATGTAGTGGTCAGAAGGGTTGGTTCTCTCCTACCATATGAGTCCCAGCAATTGAACTCAAACTGTTAAGCTTAGCAGCAAGTGACTTTACCCCACTAAGCCATCTCATTGGCTTGGCTTCTGAGCTACTCTTAAAGGTTTCTTTCAAAGGACAGAATCTCCTAAATTTATTAAAATCTAGTTAACCCCCCCCCCTCAGAAAATCTAGTTAACCCTTTTTCTTTTATGGTTAATGTTCCAAGGAAATATTTGAACACCCTAAAGTTTCAAAGATATTTTCTCCAAAAGCTTTATTTAACCTTTTGCAATTGGTTTGCCATCCATCTGGAACTGACTTTTTTTTGGGGGGGGGTGCTTTTTGAGACAGGGTCTCCCCATAGCCCCAGCTGTCCTGGAAGTCACTATGTAGACCAGGCTGCCCTCAAACTCACAGAGATCAGCCTGCCTCTGCCTCCCAAGTGCTGGGACTACAGGCATGCGCCACCATGCCCGGCTGGAACTGATTTTTGTGTACTATCAACACATATCCCATGTGGATATCCAGTTGACCTGGCACTAGTCTTTTCTTGCTGAAATCCATTGCCTTTTTTATAGTGAAGCTACCTTTTAAAAAAGGAAATGTCTCGCTGTGTAACCCAGGCTGGCCTCAAAAACTCACAACATCCAGAGAGGGTTTCAGTCATATTGCTGTCACACTAGGCTGCCGCTGGCTGTTTTTTGTTTTTATGTTTGTTTTTTCTTATGTTCACTTATTCTCCTTATTGTGCCTTTGGCCATTCCTGGCTTTGTTCCATGTGACTTCTAAAATGATGGGATTGTGAATTTCAGTTTTAAAAAAACCTAGTGAAGGGCTGGAGTGATTGCTCAGTAATTAAAGAGTCTTTGCTGCTCTCACAAGAGGACTTGCCATTTCCCCACACCCACAAGGCAGTGCACAACCACTGAAACTCCAGTTCCAGGAGATCCAGCGCCTTCATTCCACCTCCATAGGCACCGTGCAGGCACGTGGAACACTTATATACATGCAAGCAAAATAAAAATAAATTTTATATATATAAATAATAAATCCCTCTTAAAGGAGAGTGGATGTTATTGATCAGTTTTGTTTTATGGTTATGATTTTCTATTTTAATAAATTTTGTCTTTTAGAAGACATTGTAATATAAAGACATGGGCTCTGGAGCTGGATAGCCTGAGAAATCCTACTTTAGCTATTTATTAGTTACTGTGACTTTGAGAAAGTTACTTATCAATAGGAATTAGAGATAATATTTACCAGCAGCAGTTGTATTAAATGCCTAACTGTAAGTGAATTACTTAGATAAGGACATGGCATATTATAAGTACTCAGTGTATATTATTCAAAATTTCCAGCAAATTGTTCAATATTCAGGTACTTAGTAGGTTTCTTTTCCCTTTGTTTTAAGACAATGTTTTTATATTTGCCATTTCCCAACAATGGCAAATGTAGCCCAGGTTAGCCTTGACCTTTCAATAATCCTGCCTCTGCCTCATGCTACAATTTCAGGTGTATAACACCGCACCTAGCTTTTTTGCTTGTTTGGTTTTGGGAGGTATTTCATTTTGTTTTATTTTGAGACAGGGTTTCACATTCCTGGCTGGCCTGGAACTCTATATAGCTAAGGCTAGCCTTAAACTCACAAAAATCTGCCTGCCTTTGCGTCACAAATGGGGAGATTAAAGGTGTGCATTCCCATAGCTGGCTAGTCTTTTTTCTTTTCCAAGAGTACTTTCCTTATTTTTTAGTCTCATGAATGATACTAATTAGAACTTATTATGTATTCACTTGTGTCTTTTCTTTTTATCTTTTTTTAGCTTTCTCATTGTTTCAGCTCTCTAGATAGACCTTTCAAAGAATTGGTTATTGATTTTGTTTAATCAGCTTAATATATTTTGTGATTTTTGTGTTTTTTTTTTTTACAGACTGTACAACTTTATATATCTCATTTCTTTGTGTTTACTTGGCTAGATTTTTTTTCTAGTTTCCTGAGTCAAGAACTTGAATTCTGAAAATAATTTAGAAGACTATAAGTTGTCCTGTGAGTACTGCTTTGGTTGTATCTCATGAATTTGCACTTTGAAATGTAGTTTGCCTCACAGATTTGTGATTCCCATTTTTATTTTTGTTTGTTTGTTTGTTTTGTTTTCATTTTTGAGACAGGGTCTCCCTATAGCCCTAACTGACCTGGAAGTCATGTGTAGACCAGGCTGGCCTTGATCTCACAAAGATCTACCTACCTCTGCCTCCTGAGTGCTGCGATTAAAGGCATGCACCACTATACCTGGCTTTGATTTCTTCTTTAATCCATGACTGATTTAGTATTCTGGTGTATGGGTAAGAATGGTTGATGATCCTTCTCCATGTGTCTCTCAGACTTAAAATTCCACCTATTATGGACCATTTCGCCTATATTACTTTGGTTTGAATTCCAGTTGGATCTGGCTAGTAGGAAGAGCCTACAGATCATCGGGTAAAGGATATTGATCCTCCTGTTCTTTCTCTGCAGGGATATCATTTGGTCATTAATTACATTCCTCTACCTAAAACCATATCTCTTATTGGGATACTCTTTTATTTTATTTAATTTTTTATTGAATATTTGTGTATTTCATCCAGGACATCTTAATCATTTTTATACCCCCTTCCCTATTGGCCCCCCCACAGCCCCCTTACTGGAATTCATACATTCTGTCATTTGTGTTAAGGCCTATCATGTCAAGTTAGTGTCCCCAGATGCCCCTCAGTGTAAGTTCATCCACTGAGGTCTATTCAGCCTTTGAGAGTCCCTCCCTTTAAGAAGATTGGCTCTTCCTCAGCCAGCAATAATCAGCTGCAATAGTTCTTAGGATATTCATCTCTTTTAACTTGAACTTTGACAGGATTTCAGTAACTCTTTGTTCCCTTATCATGTAGACCTATGGAAGGTCATAACTTCCTGCTCTTCTGTTGGTTGCTTCCATGCTTCTTACGAATTTGTAAATGGTCATTTTCCTTAAGCTCTTTTCTGAGCAGAAAGCTTGTTAGACACAGTGTTTTCTTGCCGGTTACCATTTTGACAGCTCACTCAGCCCATGCAGTATATTTCAGGTTTTGCTAAATCAGCCCTGTTGGTAGATACTAAATACTATGTCAGTGTGAAATGAAGTTCCCAGAAAAGCTACACATATGCTAAACATTCTACAAGGCTAGTTGACTGATATAGAAAGCTAGGATCTGGGGCTGGAGAGATGACTCGGCGGTTAAGAGCACTGGTTGCACCTGCAGAGGACCAGGATTCAATTCCGAGCACCCACATGGTGGCTAACAACTGTACCTAACTACAGTTCAGGGTATCTGACCCCCTATTCTGACCTCTGTGGGCATTGTACAACACAGCCTAACCTATGTACATGTAGGCAAAACACTCATACACATAAAATAAAAATAAACAAAATACTTTTTAAAAGAAAGGTAGAATCTTACAGGTTGGGAACCAGATTTAACCTGGGCTGTCTTTGGTCCTCTAAATACCCATTTATTACCCACTTCTATGCATGACAACATCCTTGTGTTTGTTAGATATATCTTTTTGGAATGTTTAAACATACCCTAGCTTCCACCAACCCATTCTGTAACAGATCAGGATCAAATGCCTTGATTTATGATTTCCTTTATTCTCTTACTTAAGAACTTCATGGAACTATTACCACACATGATATTTGGACATGATATTTGGGATTGCCTCAATATTTTTTATCTAGCCACAATAACTGGTATTTGACTCTTTTTGTTTGTATGTACCTATGATGTGTGTGCACACGTGTACATTTGTGTGCATCAGTGCAGGTACACACATACCACAACACACATATGGAGGTCAGACGACAACCTCTGGTGTCAATCCTCACCTTCCACTATGTTTAGACTGGGTCTAACAACATTGTTGGTGACACTGTATGCTAGGCTGGCTGGTCTGTAAGCTTCTAGAGAGTCTCTTGTCTTCCCAGATTTCAGACATGAGCTACTGTGCCCAGATTTACATGGATTCTGGGAATTTGACCTCAAGTCTTTATGCTTGTATAGTTCACTTTACCCACTGAGCCATCTGCCCAACCCAAGAATAAGTGATCTCTTAATCCCTTTGAGGTGAGAGCTGTGGTTTTTTTTTTTTTTTTTTTTTTGGAACTTTGTCAGCCATACACACAAAAAACAAATTCATCTATCTCTCATAAGCAGAAAGGGATTTGATGCTAGGAAATGGTGGTTTGTTTGCTGTTAAAAAGTCAAAAAGATCAAGCTCTTATCAAGATGTCCAAGAATACTTGGTTGTGAAAAAGAGAGCCAAACATTAGGTGCAAGCCTGTGATCCCCAGCTTGAGGGAATCTGAGACAGGAGGATTTCACATGTGAGACTAGCCTGGGCTATATAGTGAAACACTGTCTCAAACTGAGAAAATAAGAATGTGGACCTCTGTTTTTCTTCCACTTTCAAATCTTACAGGTACACCCAACTAGAAGAATACTAATTTACATCTAGAACTCTAGCTGCAAGATAGCCTGGTCAACATCAAATATAGGTTGTCTGCCTCTGTAATATAAACATGTACTGGAATATCTAATAGGTACACTAGAGGTTGAACAAGCCAAACTGCCATGTCTATCACAGGACTTAACCTCTCCTCCCTTAAGAAAGCTTGTAATTTTTTTTTACATATTTAGTATAATACTGTGTATTTTAATGTCTCAAAGTCAGAAATAATGCTTATACATGTCATAGTCTTGAGAGGCTCATAGCACATTAAAATAAAATAAAAAATTTTAGTTGTATTTTTAGAGGCTGGACATGGGTGTAGTGGCACACACCTTTACCTTTAATCTCAGCACTCAGGAGGCAGAAACAAGAGGCCCCCTGTAAGTTTGTGACAAGCCTGTTCTCTATATAGAGAGTTCCAGGGCTACACAGTGAGACCCTATCTCAAAACAAAAAACAAAAAAACCCCACTATTTTTAAATCACATATATGTGTGTCTCTGTGTAGGTATGTGCACACAAGTACAGGTGCCCTCAGAGGCTAGAGGCGTCAGATTCCCCCTGGAGCTGGAGTTACAGGCTGCAGTGGTTTAAATGAAAAATGTCCCCCATAGGCTCAAGTATTTGAACAAACACTTTGTCCCCAGTTGGTGGTGCTGTTTGAGAGGTCATGGAGCCTTTAGGGGTGCAGCCTTGTGGGAGGAAGCATGTCACTGGGAGTGGGCCTTGGGAGTCCATAGCCTAGCCCCACTTCTAGCTTGCTCTCTCTGCTTTATGTTTGTGGTTGAAGATGTGATCCCTGAGCTTTTCAACTCCTGCCACTTGCTGCCATGCCTCCCTGCCTTTTAGACTTATCCCTCTAGAACCATAAGCCAAAAGAAACTCTTCTATAAATTACTTTTGGTCATGTGTTCCAGCAGAGCAACAGAAAAATAACTAATACACAGGTGGTTGTGATCCATAGGACATGGATACTAGGAACTGAATGGAAGAGCTAGTATGTACTCTATGGCTGAGCCATCTCTCCAGCTCCTAAAATAAATTTAAAAAATAAACTTTTGGGAAGTGTCCCTATAATACCTCTTCTTTGTAACCCTTAGTCCCTTCTTTTTAACTCTTAAAGTATCTTGTTCTAATTAATATTTCCTGGACTATTAGTAAATTTCATATTTGCAGTCATTCCAGAGCTCAGCATTGAGTCCTCCTAATCTGAGAGGAGCAAGCATACACTGAAAGATGGTGTAGAAGAGGGAAAGAAAAGCTGGGTGTGGTGGCACATGCCTTTAATCCCAGCACTTGGGAGGCAGAGGCAGGCGGATCTCTGTGAGTTCGAGGCCAGCCTGGTCTACATAGTGAGTTCCAAGCCAGCTATTTTTCAAAAAAAAAAAAAAAAAAAAAAAAAAAAAAAAAAAAAGAAGGAAAGAAGAATGAAAGGAGGGAGGGGGGAGGGCGAGAAGAAGGAAGGGAGGGGAAGATTCTTAGGCCTAATACCCAATCCTTGCCCTGGAATCTTACCACCTTCAATTCATCAGGGCTAGATTCCTGTACACCTCCAAGTTTAAACCCGTTACATTGGAGCTATCTTCCCTAAGATTATTTATTTTGATCAGAACCTTCTGCCAGCCATCCTACCCCTAAGGACAGAGAATTTTGGACCTTTCTCTGCCTACTCTAAAGACAGAGTCTTAGGCCAGTCTCTGGTAAGCAGCAGCAGGACTAGATTTAGAAAATATTAGAGTACTTGCTTAGCATATGTGAAGCCCTATGTTCAATCCCAGTACCACAAGAGGGGGAGGAAGATTTAGAAAATGATGGATACCATATCTGACATGACTGAGAAGCAAAATATGTACTGAAATACTAGATTGTTGTTATTTCATTAAGATATTTTGTGAGAAAGAATTCCACAGTCACCTTAGAAAGTTCTGATACAAGTCTTTCTTCTTTTCTTTTTTTATTTTTGTTTTGAGACAGGGTCTCCCTGTAGCTCCAGCTGGCTTAGAACTTACTATGTAGACCAGTCTGGCCTCAAACTCACAGAGATCCACCTGCCTTTGCCTCCCAAGTGCTGGAATTAAAGGTGTGTGCCACTGTGCCTGGCTCTAGTCTTCTAGTCTCTCTTCTTTCTTTTTTTCTCCTAAAACAGGGTCTTACTACATAGTTGAAGCTGGCCTTGTTGGCTTTACTGTGTAGCCTCGGCTGGCCTTGAATTTAAGATCCTCCTGTTTCAGTTTTCCAAGTTTTAGATTTATAGAGGTACCTCTCCATGCCTGGCTCATATTTTTTCATTATAACTTAATTGCAGAAAGTTTGAGTCTTTCCATTCTCTGCTACTTTGATAGGAAGGTACCTGAAAAGGAGACTTTTTTATCAGAAAGACTGATTTTCCTACCTCTTTGCATTATTTATCTTTCATCTAAACTATTTCTTTATAAATTTCTTTTAATAGAAATAGGGTTGCTATGTAGCCCAGGTTATCCTCGAACCTGTGACCCTCTTATCTTAGTCTCCCAAGTGCTGGGATTACTGGTATGCTCTATCATGCTCAGAGTGGGGAACCTTAAGTAGTTTCATCAAATCTCTGCTCTTGGTAACTTTATTAATACTCAGTAATTGATTCTTCACTAGCAAATGCTTTTTACTGTTTGTTGAATCTATTCTCCTTTTTGCCTTTATTCCTGACAGAGAAAGATCATTTTTGACTCTTATCTTGATGACTTTCTTGCCTACATCCTTTATACTGCCTGTAGAGCGTTAAAGACTAATTCTTCATTGACAATATCTTTGATTTTGGTGCTATTTTTGCCTATGACACTAAATCACTTAAATGAACAGAAATGAAGGAATGACTCTCACAATCTTCATACTTAGTTTAAAATAGATTTTAAAAACCCTCTCTTACTTTAGTAAATCCTCTTTCTTTGTATTTTAAAGGCTATTATCCTTCTCTAAAGAGCAAGAAAACATTGTGCAAAGTATTATTTGTAAATTCTCTCCTACTTGCATTATTGATTTGGCTAATGGAAGGAGTTGTCTGTAAATGTACACACCAGAGATATCTGCTGTTTTGTTGATGGAGCTTGATGCCTGGAATAATTATACATAAGAAATGTCTCCTTAAATTGTGTATTTTGGTTCAGTTTCTACAAAGTAGTAAATATATATATGTAACTGTAGAAATTTTGTTATGCTTCTATTTAGAAATAGATTGTTTTAAATAATATGATTTGGGGCATAACAAAAATTCTACTTTTATCATTATAACAAAAAACTATTAATAGCATTAAGTCATAACGCTATTTCTACAAAAGGTGGACTACTAAACTTAAAGCTAGCTTATTACCTGATATGTCAAAATAAATTACATATTTAATATGAGTTATAGAAAGTAATGTTGGAGAGAAAGTCTGTGTTTATGTCTATGATTTTGATTTCTTTATATATCCTCAGGGCTCAAATAGAGATATATAAATTCCTTTTTTCTTTTTAAAATTTAGACATTTGAAAAAAGTAATCAGTAGGTCTACATTTTATGTTTTGTGGTCCCAGGGATGCAACCAAGGGCCTTGTGCATATTAGACAAGCACTTTACTGCTAAGCTACATCCCCGACCCACTCATGTATTTGTATTGCATGTGTTAAAATGTTAAGTCCCAGGGCTGGAGAGATGGCTCACTGGTTAAGAACACTGAATGTTCTTGCAGAAGACCTGGGTTCGAACCCCAACAACCATATGGAGGCTAACAACTGTCTGTAACTCCAGTT
>NW_008337073.1:4103426-4111158 GCF_000622305.1 Nannospalax galili | reverse complement strand
CCAGGGGATCCGACAGCCTCTTCTGTCCTCCGTGGGCATTGCAAAACACGAGTGCACTTACCTACATGCAGGCAATACATGCATACATATAAAAATAATAAATAAAATATTTTAAAATAAATAAATTAATTAAATTAAATGTTAAGTCCCAGGGCTAGAGAGATGGTTCAATGGTTAAGAGAACCAGCTGCTTTTGCATAGGACCCGGGTTATCTTCCTAGCACCAATATGGCAGCTAACAACCATCTGTAACTCTAGCTCTAGGGGATCTAACCCTCTCTTCTGGCTTTTGAGGGGCATTGTAAACTTGGGTACCTTTACATTTATACAAGCAAAACATTCATACACATAAAAACAAACAAACAAATAAATGTAAGTCCCTTTATCTGAAGCTATGATGCATGTAGTACTTACTTTTTGGTTGTTTGGCTTTTTGGTTTTGTTTTGTTTCCTCACTTGTTGCCCAGGCTGGCCTTAAATTCCTGGACTCAAGTAATTCTCCTGCCTCAGTCTCCCAAGTGCTGAAACTGCAGGTTGTGGCACGATTCCGGGCTTTGCCTACATTATTTTGTGTGACTACCCTGGTATTTTATGCAGTTACATTAAATTTTTTATTCAAAATGAGTTGAGAAACTGACTCACATTAATTAGCAGTAAGATTCTGAATGGATCACTTAATTTCCTAGCACTTGTCTCCCAATTATAACAAGATCATCCTTTATACCATATGATTCTTTAGTATGAAATGTTTCTTAACTCTGTTATGAAAGATCTGAAACTATCTGGTGGATTGAGTAAATGAGATTAGGCCTTTAGAGACTTAGAGGAATTAGGAAATAGAAGAAGAGAATCTACTCATTTTCAATCTATTTTTAGCTTAGAAACACTGACTCAGTTTTACTTTTCTCTGGTTTTGTACCAAGTTCACCAAGTTCCTCGAAGTTGTGCCTTAGGGATTTAAGTGAAAAGGTCCAAGGTAAAGGCAGTATATTAACTAAATCCGTTGCCTCTGGAATTTCCAAGTATTGCTTATAGCATCCATTGGGACTGTGTTGTTATACCCACCACAAATCAGTAAACCAAAGTGTTCACTATCATTAATTCAAATAAGCTATTTGAAGATATCTATATTTAAATCTGCTTTATAATTGCTGTAGCTGATAGACTATAACCACCTAAATCTTATTAAGAGATCATGTTGGCTGATCCACAACCTTTCATTTTATATCACTTTAACCTTTATGAAAATGGACTTTCTACTTCAATATATCTTGCCTGTTTTTACTCATTTTAAGACAAGGTCTCATGTACCTCAGGCTAGCCTTGAACTCTCTGTGTAGCCAAGAATGACCTGGAACTCTTGCTCCTCCCTTCTCCTTCACCTTGCAAATGCTAAGATTACATGTGTGCATGACTATCCTGGTGTTTCAGACTCTCCCTTTCTAAGAAAGGGAATGGTCATTTTGAGCCCTCCCTGTCTCAGTCCACCTTTGCTGTCTTCTTTCCTCTAAGTTAAGAACAGTTCACTATTGATCTTTATTTTTAGTTTATTTTAGTTGAGTATGTATGCTATAGAAGTGAATTAGAAAATTATTTTTGATGAGTGTGTTTGATTTTTATTTTGTTTTTGATTTAGATGGCATTGTACATAAGTACTTTTATGTTATTGTGCACAAAGGAATGAAAAAAATATTCCTTTAAAAATTTTTGGTTGTGTATAGCGTCTTATGTAAGATTAATTGAGAAAAATTTTGGAAGCCTGCTGTCAGGATGTATGAATGTATGTCTTACCCATTCTACCAGTGTAAAAGAACTTTTAAATGTACACTAATATTAACTAACATCCTTTGAAGGCATTTTTAAACCCCACTCTATTACCTTCTTCTGTTGCTGAGTAATAGTAGCATTAAAGATAGTAGCATTTTTCCAAAGCTCTGCTTCTGATAGTAAAATGCTTAGTAATGATAAAGACACACCCTCCAGTCCAGTGGCCATTTTGTACTGTAGCTGTGGAGAAACAAATGGGGATCATCACAGAAAGAAGTCTGTGATTTGGAAAGAGAATATGGACATGAGGCAGTAAAATTTTCACCAAGGACAACTGAGGAAATTAGAACTATGCTGTCTGTGAGTATTCAAGTTGGACCATTTTTATGGTCCCTTTTAATATTTTTGAATTCTGTAATTGGGTTTTTTTTTCTCTGTTGCTGTTAAGGACTAATTAAATGCTTTGATTTGGGGCTTTGGAAATAAATAGCATTGTAGAAGTTATGCTAAAATATATAGACTCCAAAAATACTTCCTATTGCTTCATAATTTTAATTTTGCAGGGTACTAGCCTGTGATGCTATCTACGATGACAGTAGGAAAGGTAGCAGTAGTTCCTTTCAAATTATTCTTTCTAAATATGTACTGAATTAGACAGAAGCACATATATGCTGATTTCTATAGAAATTGTGTATATTATATGGAAATTTGTTTTCCATTGTACAGTTTCATTAATTTTGACTGAGTTTTGACTCTAAATAAAGTCTTCATTTAAAATTTGAGAAAATCACTGCTGTGCATAATTTGGTAGTGACAAATTATCAGTTCATTATTATCTTCCTCATCAGTTCATTTAATGGTCTTCTGAAGTTAGCCTGAACAGAAATAGGGAAGTCATAGCAATTGACAATGAGTATTTATCTTTTCAATGTTAACCCCACCTCTACCCCCCACCAAAAGAGAACATATATAACAACTGTATTGAGACCCATGGCTTGTCTGTTTGTTTTTTTTTTTTTTTCTTTTTTTCTTTTTTTTCTGGTCTTTTTGAGACAGGGTCTCCCTGTGGCCACAGCTGGCCTGGATTTGCTATAGAGACCAGGCTGGCCTCGAACTCACAGAGATCTGCCTACCTCTGCCTCCCGAGTGCTGGGATTAAAGGCGTGCACCACCACACCCGGCTTGTCTTGTTTTTTTTTTAAGAAAGGCCCTCACCATGTGCCCAAGCTGGTGTCAAACCCTCCTAAGTCTCAAGTAATCCTCATATCTCAGTCTGCTGTGTAGCTGGGGCTACAGGCATGTACTGCCATGCCCTCCTTTAAACCTGTTAATAAGCTACATTCAAACACAAACTGTTTTTTAATATTTTAAAATAAAGAATTATTTTCAGACAAATACTTTCATATAAAATCCCTTTGTTGATGACTTTCCCTTAAAGATTTTATTTTAAATGCAGGATCTTGTAGAGGTACTGTTAGCATGGTAGAAACTTCTAAAAATATGTGACTTACTTCTTCAGATGTCAACTTGACACACCTGGGAAGAGGGGACCTCAGTTGGGGAATTTTTTCTATTAGACTGTTGTGGGCATGTCCAGTGAGGCATTTTCTTGAGGTCCAGCCCACTGTGGGAGGTGCCACCCCTGGGCAAGTGTTCCTGGGTTGCATAAGAAAGGCTAGCACAGTCCAGAGGAAAGCCTCCAGGTTCCTGCCTTGAGCTCCTGCCCTGGCTTCCCTCCCTGATGGACTGTAAGCTATAAGGTGAAATAAACCCTTTTTTACCCAAGTTGCTTTTGGTCACTGACTTACCACATAAGTAGAGAAGCTAACTAGGATCCATTTGAAAAGAAAAATTAGTGATTTCGAGACTTTAGTAACTTGTTTATCCTGAACCAGGATGAACACAGATTCATACAGGTGAGAGAAGTCTGCCCTAACCAAGTTACTGCTTAAACATTGTAGCTGCAGGTTTCGGTGTCAATGCTTTGTGCCCCACATGGCAGTTAGTAGTAGCTAGTGTGTCTGTTTTCTGTTACTTTTGCATTTAATATAGACTGCCAAGCCGGAGTAACATCTAACAATAGCATTTTGCCAGACCCAGTAATGTAGTTTAAATATAGTACTGACATTTTAAGTAAAAGAATATGTAATAAGTAATTAGTTTTGATATGGAAAACAGCAAAAGATCATTCTGTTCATTTATTAAACTGAGACTTAATTGGACATCTTTATTAGTAGGCCTTTTCTTGCTCGATAGCCTTTGTTTTTGTTGTTGTTGTTGTTAACAAAAACTTATATAACATGGGGAAAACATCAATTCTCCTTTATTCTCCCTTTCCTCCCTCAGTTCCTTTTTTCTTCCCTAGAAGTAACCACTGTAGTCACTTTGGTAAATTTTCTTGCATATTATTTTCTTTTTTTCTTTTCTGGTCTTTTTGAGACAGGATCTCCCTGTAACCCCAGCTGGCCTGAACTTACTATGTAGACCATGCTGTTCTTGAACTCACAGATCCACCTGTCTCTGCCTCCCTAGTGCTGAGATTAAAGGCATGTGCCACCACACCTGGCTGCATATTATTTTCTATGTCATTATTTTATGTGTGTGTATATATCCATGCACAACACATATATAATATTTGATTGTGGTTTAAAAAAAAACAGAAATGGAGTTCTTAAATGGTTGTAGTATTGAGACTTCTATGTATATCCTGGCATACCTTTATAATTGTATCAATGGGCTAGACATCTAATGCCAGAAGTGCTAAGTGGGTAAACATATATATATATATATATGCATTTATGTTTTCATATGTATATTAGACTTATAATGTATGAAGTATCTTCCTCTCATACTCTTGCCAGTGATATAAATTGTACATTTCTTTCTTTAAATTTTTAAAATTTTATGTGTCTGAATGTTTTACCTGCATACATCCAAGTGCACCGGGTACATGCAATCCTTGCAGAAGCCAGAAGATAGCATCGAATCCCCTGGAACTGGAGTTATGGATGATTGTCAACTGCCATGTAGTTGCTGGGAACCAAACTTAGGTCCTCCGCAAGAGCCACCAATGCTCTTAACCACTGAGCCATCTCTCAAGCCCCCTATTTGCTTCTTTATATTAACCTTAAGCAAATAAATATGCACCTCTTCCTTGAGGATGTGCAGAAGAGCCTGTACATCCTAAACACCAGCTCTGAATGTGCTTGAAACTGTTGCCATACTCCAAAATACAGTCATAGGAGAAAAAAAAGGACAAAATACCTGAAGATTATATTTATGTTCCCAGATTGGAGAGGCTGTAGTTTTTATGAAACTTAAAACCATCTGAGAAAAGGAACAATTCAAATGAGAACATCTTGAGAGAAGACAAAAATATGATTTAATTAAAATTGTACCTTCCAGGAATCAGCATGTTGGACCTTACAGGATCTAGCATGATATATATAATCAACTTCAGAGAGAAGAGTTGTTTGTTTCTTGCAAATCTTCCTTTTATTCAGAGACAGTTTTATATTATGGATTAAGAGTATATAATTTAGGAGCTGGAGAGACAGCTCAACAGTTAAGAGTACTGACTGTTCTTTGCAGACAGAGGACCCAAGTTTGGTTTCCAGCATGGTGGCTATGGCAGCTGTTTTAAACTCCAGTTCCAAGAGATCTGGCATCCTCTTCCTCTGCAGGCATTGCACACATGTGGTATACTTACATACATGCAGACAAAACACTCATATACCTAAAATATTAATTAAGGAATTTTGAAGAAAGAATATAGGATCTAAGGTTAGGTGTTGTAGCTCACGCCCTAATCCCAGCACTCAGGAGGCAAAGGCAAGTGGATCTCTTGAGTTTGAGGCCAATCAGGACACATAGTGAGACCCTTAAAAAAAAGAACATAGGCTTTAGAATCAGACCAGCTGGGGTCATGTTTTGTTGGGTGACTTTAAGCAAGTTATAACCTACCCATGCCTATTTCCTCACTTGTAAAACAAGAATAAAAATAATAATAATGCTAGGGGCATGGGGGCACATACCTTTACTCCCAGCACTCTGAGGCAGAGGCAGACCGGCTCTTTGTGAGTTCAAGGCCAACCTGGTCTACATAGCAAGTTCCAGACCAGCTGGGGCTACAGGGAGAACTTGTCTCAAAAAAAAAAGAGAGAACAAATTTTCCATATTAATTTCCACAGTGGTTGCACAAGTGTGCAGTCCTGCCGTCCAACTCCTCCCATATCTACCCATCACTTTTTTCTGATAACTTCATGTACTCTTTCTTCTTTGATTTATTATTTTTTTAATGGGACTTTTGGCTACTCTATCACCCTCTGAAGAAGTAACCCTAAAATCCTTTAAAGATTAGATAAAAGCTCCCAAATATTTTTGGGAGCTTGGAACAGAGATTGTTGCTAAGAGGTCCAAGGACATTATGAGTTTTAGCCAAGAAACTGGCTACTTTTCTTTGGGGTCTTTTTACCCTAACTGCCTAGCCAGTTCCTACCTCCAATTCTTATCACACCATCCTCTGAAGAGGTTACCCGAATTGCCAATAGGGAATCTGGACACAGACCACTCTGGCTTCTTCCATGCTGAACAGGGACACAGGGTGAGGCAATTGGAGTACCCCTTCAGTTGGTCTATCTAAAAGACTCCCAAATTGCATAACTCTTATCTCTAAGGGGAAAGGAAAATCCTTTGAATCATGAATAGGAGATGTGAAGGAGAAGTAAAGGCAAGAGTAATTAGCATTACAAGTTCTAGACAGGGAACTAGAAAAAAGTCAGAACAGGGCAATTTTCAAATGTTCATAATGGAGTCCATTGGAATTTCTTGACAAGGGCTTCCAAAGCATCCCTCTTGGGTTCCTACTCATTCTTTCTTTTGTCTCTCAAGGCTGGACTCTAGAGTGATGGATTCAGGATTTGCTTTGAGGTTTTTTGATTGCTGTTGGAGTGGTTAGAACCTGTGTAAGTTCCCTCTCAAAGGCTTCTAATAGGGGGAGAATAACAAATTTATCCATCATTTTAGAAAAATAGCTGGTTGTCTCCCTTAGCTACAGGTGGGCGCTACAGTATTGGAGACCAAGATTTGAAGTCTTACATCTGAGCAGCACTTTCTGGTTAGGAAGACAATCATCAATGAAAAATTATTGTCTAAATAACTTTTTATATAGACTTAAGCCCAATGTCTGGGAAGTATAATCCCTTGAACTCTTAAAGAAATATACTGATGACTTTACTCTTTGGTTATACTTTCCTTTTGGGTGTTTAAGACCATACAGTTGGCCCAAATAAATCAATTTATAAAAAATTATTCAATAACCACATACTTAGAAGAACCATTTCATTGCAACTGTATTGACATATTCAGTAACAAGTTTCTGAGCTAAGACGCATTTCTTTCAAAAACTGGCTGTAAATTTTTAGATTTACACTTGAATTCTTTCAGTTATACAATATTATACTCAGTATAAACCCTATAAGACATAAAATTAAATGAGGTTTTAACCTTATAAAAGATCTCCATTTCATTATTAAAATACACAGTTTCATACAGAAAAATTCATTTTTAATGCAATGAACATTAAGATGTTTGCACATGTGTTCCTAATCTCTATATATCTGATTATTACTAGTCACAGTCAGTTACTTTCTGAGCTCCTTGGCATCTCAGCATGGATATAAAGTCATCAGGTAGATTTCAATGGTACTGTTTTTCACATCTACTAATTATTAAGGATTGAATTTTTATGCTTCAAATAATTATTATTTTTTATCATTTTTTTTAAGTTTTAATAACTACATGATTAGAAGAAGCATTTCACTACAGCTTTAACATATTCAGTAACACACTCCAGAACAAGAGTACATCTCATTCACGAGTTGGTGTAAGTTTCTAGGTTCACAGTTGAATTAATACAGTTATACAATATTGAACTCAGTATAAGCCCTGTAAGACATAAAATTGA